>NW_027227162.1:0-2500 GCF_037783145.1 Equus przewalskii
CCTAACCCTAACCCTAACCCTAACCCTAACCCTAACCCTAACCCTAACCCTAACCCTAACCCTAACCCTAACCCTAACCCTAACCCTAACCCTAACCCTAACCCTAACCCTAACCCTAACCCTAACCCTAACCCTAACCCTAACCCTAACCCTAACCCTAACCCTAACCCTAACCCTAACCCTAACCCTAACCCTAACCCTAACCCTAACCCTAACCCTAACCCTAACCCTAACCCTAACCCTAACCCTAACCCTAACCCTAACCCTAACCCTAACCCTAACCCTAACCCTAACCCTAACCCTAACCCTAACCCTAACCCTAACCCTAACCCTAACCCTAACCCTAACCCTAACCCTAACCCTAACCCTAACCCTAACCCTAACCCTAACCCTAACCCTAACCCTAACCCTAACCCTAACCCTAACCCTAACCCTAACCCTAACCCTAACCCTAACCCTAACCCTAACCCTAACCCTAACCCTAACCCTAACCCTAACCCTAACCCTAACCCTAACCCTAACCCTAACCCTAACCCTAACCCTAACCCTAACCCTAACCCTAACCCTAACCCTAACCCTAACCCTAACCCTAACCCTAACCCTAACCCTAACCCTAACCCTAACCCTAACCCTAACCCTAACCCTAACCCTAACCCTAACCCTAACCCTAACCCTAACCCTAACCCTAACCCTAACCCTAACCCTAACCCTAACCCTAACCCTAACCCTAACCCTAACCCTAACCCTAACCCTAACCCTAACCCTAACCCTAACCCTAACCCTAACCCTAACCCTAACCCTAACCCTAACCCTAACCCTAACCCTAACCCTAACCCTAACCCTAACCCTAACCCTAACCCTAACCCTAACCCTAACCCTAACCCTAACCCTAACCCTAACCCTAACCCTAACCCTAACCCTAACCCTAACCCTAACCCTAACCCTAACCCTAACCCTAACCCTAACCCTAACCCTAACCCTAACCCTAACCCTAACCCTAACCCTAACCCTAACCCTAACCCTAACCCTAACCCTAACCCTAACCCTAACCCTAACCCTAACCCTAACCCTAACCCTAACCCTAACCCTAACCCTAACCCTAACCCTAACCCTAACCCTAACCCTAACCCTAACCCTAACCCTAACCCTAACCCTAACCCTAACCCTAACCCTAACCCTAACCCTAACCCTAACCCTAACCCTAACCCTAACCCTAACCCTAACCCTAACCCTAACCCTAACCCTAACCCTAACCCTAACCCTAACCCTAACCCTAACCCTAACCCTAACCCTAACCCTAACCCTAACCCTAACCCTAACCCTAACCCTAACCCTAACCCTAACCCTAACCCTAACCCTAACCCTAACCCTAACCCTAACCCTAACCCTAACCCTAACCCTAACCCTAACCCTAACCCTAACCCTAACCCTAACCCTAACCCTAACCCTAACCCTAACCCTAACCCTAACCCTAACCCTAACCCTAACCCTAACCCTAACCCTAACCCTAACCCTAACCCTAACCCTAACCCTAACCCTAACCCTAACCCTAACCCTAACCCTAACCCTAACCCTAACCCTAACCCTAACCCTAACCCTAACCCTAACCCTAACCCTAACCCTAACCCTAACCCTAACCCTAACCCTAACCCTAACCCTAACCCTAACCCTAACCCTAACCCTAACCCTAACCCTAACCCTAACCCTAACCCTAACCCTAACCCTAACCCTAACCCTAACCCTAACCCTAACCCTAACCCTAACCCTAACCCTAACCCTAACCCTAACCCTAACCCTAACCCTAACCCTAACCCTAACCCTAACCCTAACCCTAACCCTAACCCTAACCCTAACCCTAACCCTAACCCTAACCCTAACCCTAACCCTAACCCTAACCCTAACCCTAACCCTAACCCTAACCCTAACCCTAACCCTAACCCTAACCCTAACCCTAACCCTAACCCTAACCCTAACCCTAACCCTAACCCTAACCCTAACCCTAACCCTAACCCTAACCCTAACCCTAACCCTAACCCTAACCCTAACCCTAACCCTAACCCTAACCCTAACCCTAACCCTAACCCTAACCCTAACCCTAACCCTAACCCTAACCCTAACCCTAACCCTAACCCTAACCCTAACCCTAACCCTAACCCTAACCCTAACCCTAACCCTAACCCTAACCCTAACCCTAACCCTAACCCTAACCCTAACCCTAACCCTAACCCTAACCCTAACCCTAACCCTAACCCTAACCCTAACCCTAACCCTAACCCTAACCCTAACCCTAACCCTAACCCTAACCCTAACCCTAACCCTAACCCTAACCCTAACCCTAACCCTAACCCTAACCCTAACCCTAACCCTAACCCTAACCCTAACCCTAACCCTAACCCTAACCCTAACCCTAACCCTAACCCTAACCCTAACCCTAACCCTAACCCTAACCCTAACCCTAACCCTAACCCTAACCCTAACCCTAACCCTAACCCTAACCCTA
>NW_027227162.1:7500-14193 GCF_037783145.1 Equus przewalskii
CGGGAACATCTCTTGCAAAGGCCTGAGAAATGCAGTTTCTTTGCAGGCCTTATCTCGCTGAGGTAGAACTGCTGCTATGCCGTGTCCTACATCGGCCTAAGTTGCAAGGCTCAAAGTCCTGTCTTGACTCCTCAAGGGCAGACAGGCCCCACAGCGTGGGGCTTCCACCTCTTTGGGCAGCTAAGAAACAACTCGCTCTGCTCTGGTGTTTTACAGCCTACAGGGAACGAGTCTTACAAAGGCCTGTGAAACGCAGTTTCTTCCCAGCCCTGATCTGGCTGAAGTAGAACTTCTGCTCTGCCGGGTCCTACATGGCGCTAGAGCTGCAAGGCGCAAAGCTCTGCCTTGATTCCACAAGGGTAGACAAGTCCCTCAGGTAAAACATCCAGCTATTTCGGCAGCTAAGAAACAACTCGCTCTGCATAGGGCTCTTACAGCCTACCGGGAACATGTCTTACAAAGGACTGTGAAACGCAGTTTCTTCCCAGCCCTGATCTGGCTGAAGTAGAACTTCTGCTCTGGGTGTGCCACATTGACCTAGAGCTCAAAGGCACAACGTGCAGGCTTCTTAAAAAAGGGCGAGGTGGGACCCAGAGCATCTTGCTTCCAGCTCTTTGGGAAGCTAAGAAACAACTCGCTCTGCACAGCGCTCTTACAGCCTACCGGGAACATCTCTTACGAAGGCCTGTGAAACACAGTTTCTTTGCAGGCCTGATCTGGCTGAAGTGGAACTTCTGCTCTGGGTGTGCTACATGGCCCTAGAGCTGAAAGGAACAACGTGCAGGCTTCTTTCCAAAGGGAGAGTTGGGCCGCAGAGCATCTTGCTTCCAGCTCTTTGGGAAGCTAAGAAACAACTCGCTCTGCACAGTGCTCTTACAGCCTACCGGGAACATCTCTTACAAAGGCCTGTGAAACGCAGTTTCTTTGCAGGCCTGATCTGGCTGAAGTAGAACTTCTGCTCTGGGTGTGCCACATGGCCCTGGAGCTGAAAGGCACAACGTGCAGGCTTCTTTCCAAAGGGCGTGTTGGGCCCCAAAGCCTCTTGCTTCCAGCTCTTTGGGAAGCTAAGAAACAACTCGCTCTGCAGACCTCTCTTACAGCCAACCGGGAGCATCTCTTGCAAAGGCCTGAGAAATGCAGTTTCTTTGCAGGCCTTATCTCGCTGAGGTAGAACTGCTGCTATGCCATATCCTACTTCGGCCTAGAGTTGCAAGTCTCAAAGTCCTGCCTTGATTCCTCAAGGGCAGACAGGCCCCACAGCGTGGGGCTTCCACCTCTTTGGGCCGCTAAGAAACAACTTGCTCTGCACTGGTGTTTTACAGCCTACAGGGAACGAGTCTTACAAAGTCCTGTGAAACGCAGTTTATTCCCAGCCCTGATCTGGCTGAAGTAGAACTTCTGCTCTGCCGGGTCCTACATGGCGCTAGAGCTGCAAGGCGCAAAGCTCTGCCTTGATTCCACAAGGGTAGACAAGTCCCTCAGGTAAAACATCCAGCTCTTTCGGCAGCTAAGAAACAACTCGCTCTGCATAGGGCTCTTACAGCCTACCGGGAACATGTCTTACAAAGGACTGTGAAACGCAGTTTCTTCCCAGCCCTGATCTGGCTGAAGTAGAACTTCTGCTCTGGGTGTGCCACATTGACCTAGAGCTCAAAGGCACAACGTGCAGGCTTCTTAAAAAAGGGCGAGGTGGGACCCAGAGCATCTTGCTTCCAGCTCTTTGGGAAGCTAAGAAACAACTCGCTCTGCACAGCGCTCTTACAGCCTACCGGGAACATCTCTTACGAAGGCCTGTGAAACGCAGTCTCTTTGCAGGCCTGATCTGGCTGAAGTGGAACTTCTGCTCTGGGTGTGCCACATGGCCCTAGAGCTGAAAGGCACAACGTGCAGGCTTCTTTCCAAAGGGCGAGTTGGGCCCCACAGCATCTTGCTTCCAGCTCTTTGGGAAGCTAAGAAACAACTCGCTCTGCACAGTGCTCTTACAGCCTACCGGGAACATCTCTTCCAAAGGCCTGTGAAACGCAGTTTCTTTGCAGGCCTGATCTGGCTGAAGTAGGACTTCTGCTCTGGGTGTGCTACTTTGCCCTAGAGCTGAAAGGCACAACGTGCAGGCTTCTTTCCAAAGGGCGAGTTGGGCCCCACAGCATCTTGCTTCCAGCTCTTTGGGAAGCTAAGAAACAACTCGCTCTGCACAGTGCTCTTACAGCCTACCGGGAACATCTCTTCCAAAGACCTGTGAAACGCAGTTTCTTTGCAGGCCTGATCTGGCTGAAGTAGGACTTATGCTCTGGGTGTGCTACTTTGCCCTAGAGCTGAAAGGCACAACGTGCAGGCTTCCTTCCAAAGGGCGAGTTGGGCCTCACAGCATCTTGCTTCCAGCTCTTTGGGAAGCTAAGAAACAACTCGCTCTGCACAGTGCTCTTACAGCCTACCGGGAACATCTCTTCGAAAGACCTGTGAAACGCAGTTTCTTTGCAGGCCTGATCTGGCTGAAGTAGGACTTCTGCTCTGGGTGTGCTACTTTGCCCTAGAGCTGAAAGGCACAACGTGCAGGCTTCTTTCCAAAGGGCGAGTTGGGCCCCACAGCATCTTGCTTCCAGCTCTTTGGGAAGCTAAGAAACAACTCGCTCTGCAGACCTCTCTTACAGCCAACCGGGAGCATCTCTTGCAAAGGTCTGAGAAATGCAGTTTCTTCGCAGGCCTTATCTCGCTGAGGTAGAACTGCTGCTATGCTGTGTCCTACGTCGGTCTAGAGTTACAAGGCTCAAAGTCCTGCCTTGACTCCTCAAGGGCAGACAGGCCCCACAGCGTGGGGCTTCCACCTCTTTGGGCAGCTAAGAAACATCTTGCTCTGCACTGGTGTTTTACAGCCTACAGGGAACGAGTCTTACAAAGACCTGTGAAACGCAGTTTCTTCCCAGCCCTGATCTGGCTGAAGTAGAACTTCTGCTCTGCCGGGTCCTACATGGCGCTAGAGCTGCAAGGCACAAAGTCCTGCCTTTTTTCCACAAGGGTAGACAAGTCCCTCAGGTCAGCTTCCAGCTCTTTCGGCAGCTAAGAAACAACTCGCTGTGCACAGTGCTCTTACAGCCTACCGGGAACATCTCTTACAAAGGCCTGTGAAACGCAGTTTCTTTGCAGGCTTGATCTGGCTGAAGTAGAACTTCTGCTCTGGGTGTGCCACATGGCCCTAGAGCTGAAAGGCACAACGTGCAGGCTTCTTTCCAAAGGGCGAGTTGGGCCCCACAGCATCTTGCTTCCAGCTCTTTGGGAAGATAAGAAACAACTCGCTCTGCACAGTGCTCTTACAGCCTACTGGGAACATCTCTTACAAAGGCCTGTGAAACGCAGTTTCTTTGCAGGCCTGATCTGGCTGAAGTAGAACTTCTGCTCTGGGTGTGCTACATTGGCCTGGAGCTGAAAGGCACAACCTGCAGTCTTCTTTCCAAAGGGCGAGTTGGGCCCAAAAGCATCTTGCTTCCAGCTCTTTGGGAAGCGAAGAAACAACTGGCTCTGCAGACCTCTCTTACAGCCAACTGGGAGCATCTCTTGCAAAGGCCTGAGAAATGCAGTTTCTTTGCAGGCCTTATCTCGCTGAGGTAGAACTGCTGCTATGCCATATCCTACTTCGGCCTAGAGTTGCAAGTCTCAAAGTCCTGCCTTGATTCCTCAAGGGCAGACAGGCCCCACAGCGTGGGGGCTTCCACCTCTTTGGGCCGCTAAGAAACATCTTGCTCTGCACTGGTGCTTTACAGCCTACAGGGAACGAGTCTTACAAAGGCCTGTGAAACGCAGTTTATTCCCAGCCCTGATCTGGCTGAAGTAGAACTTCTGCTCTGCCGGGTCCTACATGGCGCTAGAGCTGCAAGGCGCAAAGTTCTGCCTTGATTCCACAAGGGTAGACAAGTCCCTCAGGTAAAACATCCAGCTCTTTCGACAGCTAAGAAACAACTCGCTCTGCATAGGGCTCTTACAGCCTACCGGGAACATCTCTTACAAAGGCCTGTGAAACGCAGTTTCTTTGCAGGCCTGATCTGGCTGAAGTAGAACTTCTACTCTGGGTGTGCCACATGGCCCTAGAGCTGAAAGGCACAACGTGCAGGCTTCTTTACAAAGGGCGAGTTGGGACCCAGAGCCTCTTGCTTCCAGCTCTTTGGGAAGCTAAGAAACAACTCGCTCTGCATAGCTCTCTTACAGCCAACCGGGAACATCTCTTGCAAAGGCCTGAGAAATGCAGTTTCTTTGCAGGCCTTATCTCGCTGAGGTAGAACTGTTGCTATGCCGTGTCCTACATCGGCCTAGAGTTGCAAGGCTCAAAGTCCTGCCTTGACTCCTCAAGGGCAGACAGGCGCCACAGCGTGGGGATTCCACCTCTTTGGGCAGCTAAGAAACAACTTGCTCTGCACTGGTGTTTTACAGCCTACAGGGAACGAGTCTTACAAAGGCCTGTGAAACGCAGTTTCTTCCCAGCCCTGATCTGGCTGAAGTAGAACTTCTGCTCTGCCGTGTCCTACATGGCGCTAGAGCTGCAAGGCACAAAGTCCTGCCTTGTTTCCACAAGGGTAGACAAGTCCCTCAGGTCCAGCTTCCAGCACTTTCGGCAGCTAAGAAACAACTCGCTCTGCACAGTGCTCTTACAGCCTACCGGGAACATCTCTTCCAAAGGCCTGTGAAACGCAGTTTCTTTGCAAGCCTGATCTGGCTGAAGTAGGACTTCTGCTCTGGGTGTGCTACTTTGCCCTAGAGCTGAAAGGCACTACGTGCAGGCTTCTGTCCAAAGGGCGAGTTGGGCCCCACAGCATCTTGCTTCCAGCTCTTTGGGAAGCTAAGAAACAACTCGCTCTGCACAGTGCTCTTACAGCCTTCCGGGAACATCTCGTCCAAAGGCCTGTGAAACGCAGTTTCTTTGCAGGCCTCATCTGGCTGAACTAGGACTTCTGCTCTGGGTGTGCTACTTTGCCCTAGAGCTGAAAGGCACAACATGCAGGCTTCTTTCCAAAGGTCGAGTTGGGAACCAGAGCATCTTGCTTCCAGCTCTTCGGGAAGCTAAGAAACAACTCGCTCTGCACAGTGCTTTTACAGCCTGCCTGGAACATGACTTACAAAGGCCTGTGAAAGGCAGTTTCTTTGCAGGCCTGATCTGGCTGAAGTAGAACTTCTCCTCTGGGTGTGCCACATTGCCCTAGAGCTGAAAGGCACAACGTGCAGGATTCTTTCCAAAGGGCGAGTTGGGCCTCAGAGCATCTTGCTTCCAGCTCTTTGGGAAGCGAAGAAACAACTCGCTCTGTACAGTGCTCTTACAGCCTACCGGGAACATCTCTTCCAAAGGCCTGTGAAACGCAGTTTCTTCCCATTCCTGATCTGGCTGAAGTAGAACTTCTGCTCTGCCGGGTCCTACATGGCGCTAGAGCTGCAAGACACAAAGTCTTGCCTTGTTTCCGCAAGGGTAGACAAGTCCCTCAGGTCCCGATTCCAGCTCTTTCGGCAGCTAAGAAACAACTCGCTCTGCACAGTGCTCTTACAGCCTACCGGGAACATCTCTTACACAGGCCTGTGAAACGCAGTTCCTTTGCAGGCCTGATCTGGATGAAGTGGAACTTCTGCTCTGGGTGTGCCACATGGCCCTAGAGCTGAAAGGCACAACGTGCACGCTTCTTTCCAAAGGGAGAGTTGGGACGCAGAGCATCTTGTTCCAGCTCTTTGGGAAGCTAAGAAACAACTCGCTCTGCACAGTGCTCTTACAGCCTACCGGGAACATCTCTTCCAAAGACCTGTGAAACGCAGTTTCTTTGCAAGCCTGATCTGGCTGAAGTAGGACTTCTGCTCTGGGTGTGCCACATTGCCCTAGAGCTGAAAGGCACTACGTGCAGGCTTCTTTCCAAAGGGCGAGTTGGACCCACAGCATCTTGCTTCCAGCTCTTTGGGAAGCTAAGAAACAACTCGCTCTGCACAGTGCTCTTACAGCCTACCGGGAGCATCTCTTCCAAAGGCCTGCGAAATGCAGTTTCTTTGCAGGCCTGATCTGGCTGAACTAGGACTTCTGCTCTGGGTGTGCTACTTTGCCCTAGAGCTGAAAGGCACAAAATGCAGGCTTCTTTCCAAAGGGCGAGTTGGGACACAGAGCATCTTGCTTCCAGCTCTTTGGGAAGCTAAGAAACAACTCGCTCTGCACAGTGCTTTTACAGCCTACCGGGAACATGACTTACAAAGGCCTGTGAAACGCAGTTTCTCTGCAGGCCTGATCTGGCTGAAGTAGGACTTCTGCTCTGGGTGTGCTACTTTGCCCTAGAGCTGAAAGGCACAACGTGCAGGCTTCTTTCCAAAGGGCGAGTTAGGCCCCACAGCATTCTGCTTCCAGCTCTGTGGGAAGATAAGAAACAACTCGCTCTGCACAGTGCTCTTACAGCCTACCGGGAACATCTCTTCCAAAGGACTCTGAAACGCAGTTTCTTCCCAGCCCTGATCTGGCTGAAGTGGAACTTCTGCTCTGGGTGTGCCACATGGCCCTAGAGCTGAAAGGCACAACGTGCAGGCTTCTTAAAAAAGGGCGAGGTGGGCCCCAGAGCATCTTGCTTCCACCTCTTTGGGAAGCTGAGAAACAACTCGCTCTGCACAGTGCTCTTACAGCCTACCGGGAGCATCTCTTCCAAAGGCCTGTGAAACGCAGTTTCTTTGCAGGCCTGATCTGGCTGA
>NW_027227163.1:0-43649 GCF_037783145.1 Equus przewalskii
TCCGGTAACACCTGTCGGGCCGGCCGAACCACCTCTCACATGTGCCAGAACCATGAGCCTGAGATGCCGGAACCACACCCCGAACAGACCGTAACCACCTGCCAGACCCGCCTGAACCACCTGCCGAGCACACCGGAACCACCTGCCGGACATGCCAAAATCACCTGCGGGCTACTCCAGAACCACTTGGAGGACTCTCAGGGATGACCTACCGGGCATGCTGGAACCACCTCTCAGACGTGCCAGAACCATATGGCGGACAGTCCAGAATCACCTGTTGAGCATGCGCAACCACCTCTGAGAGCGTACCAGAACCACGTGCCATACACGCCGGAACCACCTACCGGACAGACCGGAGTCACCTTTCGGGCATGCCAGAACCACCTGTCAAATGTGCCAGAAACACGTGCCGGAGACGCCGGAAGCACCTGCTGAGCACACCGGAACCACCTGCTCGACTCGCCAGAACCACCTGCCAGACATGCAAAAATCACCTGCCGGTTACGCCAGAATCACTCGGTGGACTCTCCTGGATCACCGGCCGGGCATGCCGGAACCACCTCTGAGACATAGCAGAACCACGTGCCAGACACGCCGGAACCACATCCTGGACAGACTGGAACCACCTGCTGTACATGCCCGAACCTCCTGCCGAGAATGCCAGAAACACCTGCTCGGCTCCCGGGAAAATCCTACGGGGAAACTGTCATAGAAATGAAGGTCAAACGGCCTTTCTTGCCAGACCTTACCTCACCACTTTAGAACTTCTGCTTCTGCCACAATTCCACCTTGCCAACCCGGCTCAGACGAAAGGCCTACATCTTCCCCTTGAGCAATGGGGACGAGGCCCGGATGATTGTGGTTCCACATGCTGAGGAGGAGAGAGACAATAGGCTTTTAACTAACCACCAAGTGCAATGGTTGAGAGAGTGTCAGAAAGCACCAATGGCAGAAAGACCCCTTTACTCTCAGCAGTGCCCTCCATTGCTCTAGAGCAGGAAGGCACAAAGGACAGCCTCAATCCTTCAATGGGAAACAAGCCATAAAATGTCTTGCTTCCAGTTCTTTAGGAAGCTGAGAAAGAACTCGCTTTCCACAGTGCTGTTAAAGCATACGAGGAAACACTCGTACAAAGGCAGCTCAAACGCCATTTCTTCCCAGTGCTTAATTCGCCGCTTTAGGAATTCTGCTTCTGCCGCAATTCCACCTTGCCAACCCGGCGAGACGAAATGCCTACATCTTCCCCTGAAGCAACTGGGCTGTGTCCCAAATGATTGAGCGTCCACGTGCTTAGGAGGTGATAGACTGCACGCCTTTTTCCAACCACCATTGTGCACTGGTGGAGAGAGTGTTGGAAAGCAGCTATGTCAGAAAGACCCCTTTGCTCTCAGCTCTGCCCTCCATTGCTCAAGACGTGGAATGCACAATGCACTGGCTCCACCCCTCAAGGGGTGACAAGCCACAGACCGTCTTCCTTCCATCTCTTTAGGAAGCTGAGAAAGAACTCGCTTTCAACAGTGCTCTTTCTGTGTCCTGGCAACATCTCATACAAAGGCAGCTTATATGCCGTTTCTTTTCAGCGCTTAACTCGCCTATTTAGAACTTCTGCTTCTGCCAGATTTCCACCTTGCCAACCCCACTCAGACGAAATGCCTACATCTTCCCCTTCAGCAATGGGGACGAGGCCAATATGATTGTGCCTCCACATGTTTAGCAAGAGCAGACAATAGGCTTTTTACAAACTGCCATTGTGCACTGGTGCAGAGAGTGTCAGAATGCACCAATGGCAGAAAGACCCCTTTACTCTCAGCCGTGCCCGCCATTGCTCTAGAGCTGGCAGGCGCAAAGCACGGCCTCCATCCTTCAATGGGAGACAAGCCATAAACTGTCTTGCTTCCAGCTCTTTAGGAAGCTGAGAAAGAACTCGCTTTCCACAGTGCTGTACAGCATACGAGGAAACTCTCATACAAAGGCAGCTCAAACACCATTTCTTCCCATCGCTTAACTTGCCGCTTTAGGACTTCTGCTTTTACCGCAGTTCCACCTTGCCAACCTGGCTCAGACGAAATCCCTACATCTTCCCCTTGAGCAATGGGGACAAGGCCCGGATGATTGTGGTTCCACATGCTGAGGAGGAGACAGACAATAGGCTTTTAACCAACCGCCCATGAGCAGTGGTCGGGGTAGTGTCAGAAAGCACCAATGTCAGAAAGGCCCTTTAGTCTCGGCCGTGCCCTCCATTCCTCCCATGGTAGGAGGCACAAGGCACTGGCACCACCCCTGAAGGGTATCAGAAAGCACCTATGGCAGAAAGCCCCCTTGGCTCTCAGCCATGCCCTCCATTGCTCTGCAGGTGGAAGGCACAAAGCACTGCCTCCATCCTTCAATGGGAGACAAGCCATAAATTGTCTTGCCTCCAGCTCTTTAGGAAGCTGACCAACAACTCGCTTTCCACAGTCCTGTTACAGCATACCAGGAACCTCTCATGCAAAGGCAGGTCAAACGCCATTTCTTCCCAGTGCTTAACTCGAAGCTTTAGGACTTCTGCTTCTGCCGCAATTCCACCTTGCCAACCCGGCGCAGATGAAATGCCTACACCTTCCCCTGAAGCAACTGGGCTGAGTCCCAAATGATTGAGCGTCCACGTGCTTAGGAGGCGATAGACTGCACGCCTTTTTCCAACCACCAATGTGCACTGCTGGAGAGATTTTCATAAAGAAGCTATGTCAGAAAGGCCCCTTTGCTCACAGCCGTGCCCTTCATTGCTCTAGACGTGGAAGGCACAAGGCACTGGCTCTGGATCCACCCCTCAATGGGAGACAAACCACATCTTGTCCTGCTTCCAGCACTTTAGGAAGCTGAGAAAAACTCCCTTTCCACAGTGCCCTTACAGCATCCTGGGAACATCTCATACAAAGGAGGCTGAACGTCGTTTCCTTCAGCAATTCACTCGCCAGTCTGGGACATCTGCATCCTGCACATATCCACCTTGGCAACCCAGCTCAGACGAAATGCCTACATCTTCCCCTTCAGCAACGGGCACGCGGCCCAGATGATTGTGCTTCCACATGCTTAGCAGGAGCAGACAATAGGCTTTTTACAAACCGCAATTGTGCACTGGTGCAGAGAGTGTCAGAATGCACCTATGTCAGAAAGGGCCCTTTGCTCTCAGCCCTGCCCTCCGTTGCTCCAGAGGTGGAAGGCACAAAGCACTGCCTCCATCCTTCAATTGGAGACAAGCCATAAACTGTCCTGCTTCCAGCTCTTTAGGAAGCTGGGAAAGCACTCGCATTCCACAGTGCTCTTACAGCATCCTGGGAACATCTCATACAAAGGCACCTGAATGCCGTGTCTTTTCAGCCCTTAACTCGCCAATCTGCAACATCCGCTTCTGCCGCATTTCCACCTTGCCAACCCGGCTCAGACGAAATGCCTACATCTTCCCCTTGAGCAATTGGGACGAGGCCCGGATGATTGTGGTTCCACATGCTGAGGAGGAGAGAGACAACAGGCTTTAAACTAACCACCAAGTGCAATGGTTGGGAGAGTGTCAGAAAGCACCAATGGCAGAAAGACCCCTTTACTTTATTCTCAGCTGTGCCCTCCATTGCTGTAGAGGTGGAAGGCACAAAGCACTGCCTCCATCCTTCAATGGGAGACAAGCCATAAAATGTCTTGCTTCCAGCTCTCTAGGAAGCTGAGAAAGAACTCGCTTTCCACAGTGCTGTTACAGCATATGAGGAAACTCTCATACAAAGGCAGCTCAAATGCCATTTCTTCCCAGCGCTTAACTTGCCGCTTTAGGACTTCTGCTGCAATTCCACCTTGCCAACCCGGCTCAGACGAAATGACTACATCTTCCCCTGAAGCAACTGGGCTGAGTCCCAAATGATTGAGCGTCCACGTGCTTAGGAGGCGATAGACTGTATGCCTTTTTCCAACCACCATTGTGCACTGGTGGACAGAGTGTCCGAAAGCAGCTGTGTCAGCAAGACCCCTTTGCAGGCAGCCGTGCCCCCCATTGCTCTAGAGGTGCAAGGAACAAAGCACTGCCTCCATCCTTCAATTGGAGACAAGCCATAAACTGTCCTGCTTCCAGCTCTTTAGGAAGCTGGGAAAGCACTCGCATTCCACAGTGCTCTTGCAGCATCCTGGGAACATCTCATACAAAGGCACCTGAACGCCGTGTCTTTTCAGCCCTTAACTCGCCAATCTGCAACATCCGCTTCTGCTGCATTTCCACCTTGCCCACCCGGCTCAGACGAAATGCCTACATCTTCCCCTTGAGCAATGGGGACGAGGCCCGGATGATTGTGGTTCCACATGCTGAGGAGGAGACAGACAATAGGCTTTTAACCAACCGCCCTTGAGCAATGGTTGGGGCAGTGTCAGAAACCACCAATTTCAGAAAGTCCCTTTACTCTTGGTCTTGCCCTCCATTCCTCTAGAGGTAGGAGGCACAAGGCACTGGCACCACCCCTGAAGGGCATCAGAAAGCACCAATGGCAGAAAGCCCCCTTTGCTCTCAGCCATGCCATCCATTGCTCTGCAGGTGGAAGGCACAAAGCACTGCCTCCATCCTTCAATGGGAGACAAGCCATAAACTGTCTTGCCTCCAGCTCTTTAGGAAGCTGAGAAAGAACTCGCTTTCCACAGTGCTGTACAGCATATGAGGAAACTCTCATACAAAGGCAGCTCAAACGCCATTTCTTCCCAGCGCTTAACTCGCCGCTTTAGGACTTGTGCTTCTGCCGCAGTTCTACCTTGCCAACCTTGCTCAGACGAAATGCCTACATCTTCCCCTGAAGCAACTGGGCTGAGTCCCAAATGATTTAGCATCCACCTGCTCAGGAGGCGATAGACTGTAAGCCTTTTTCCAAACACCATTGTGCACTGGTGGAGAGAGTGTCAGAATGCAGCTATGTCAGAAAGACCCTTTTGCTCTCAGCCATGCCCTCCATTGCTCAAGATTGGAATGCACAATGCATTGGCTCCACCCCTCAAGGGGCCACAAGCCACAGACCATCTTCCTTCCATCTCTTTAGGAAGCTGAGAACAAACTCACCTGATGTATAAAAAGGAATCATGCCCCTTATGTGCCAGAAAACCCCGGGAGACATGCCAAAAACACCCTCCACACACTCTCAAAGGGCCACGCCTTCATGCCAGTATGACCCAACAGGCATACCAGAAGCACGCACGTTGCATGCCAGAACCACCTGTAACCACCTGCCGGACACATTGGAACAGCGATTCTGACACTGCAGAACCATCTCTTCAACATGCCAGCCGCACACAATGACATGACGGAACCAGATTCCAAACATAGCACAACGACATGCCAGACACATTGTAAACACCTGTCGGATATGCCACAAACAGGAGCCAGAAACACTGAAACCAGCTGAGGAGTATGAAAGAACGGGGGCCAGAAATGCCACAAGCATCTGTCTTACAAGCCAGAGCCACGAGCCCAAAAAGCAGGAAAGACCTGCCGGACACACCAAAATAACCTGCCGGTGACACCAGAACCACTTGGCGGACACCAAGGAATCACCTGCCGGGCACGCCTGAAGCACGTCACAGATGTGCCAGAACCACGTGCCGGCCATGCTGGAACCAGCTCCCGGACAGACCAGAAGCACCTGCCAGACACGCCGGAATCACCTGCCGTGCATGCCGGAACCACCTCTCACACATGCCAGAACCATGTGCCAATGACCCCAGAAGCACCTGCAAGCACGCTGGAACCACCTGCTCGACTCGCCAGAACCACCTGCCGGGCATGCCAAAATCACCTGTCGGCTACTCCACAACGAGTTGGTGGACTCTCTGGAATCACCTGCCGGGCATGATAGAACCACCTCTCAGACGTGCCGGAACCACGTGCCAGACACGCCGGAACCACCTCCCGGACACACCGGAACCACCTGCCGGACCTGCCTGAACCAACTGTCGAGCATGCCAGAACCACTGGCTCGACCCTCCGGAACCACCGCCGGACATGCAAAATCACCTGCCGGCTACGCCAGAACCACTTGGCGAACACTCCGGAATCACCGGCCGGGCATGCGAGAACCACCTCTCAGACATGCCAGAACCACGTGCCAATGACCCCGGAAGCACCTGCCGAGCATGCCGGAACCACCTTGTCGACTCGCCAGAACCACCTGCCGGACACGCAAAAATCACCTGCCGGCTGCACCACAACCAGTTGGTGAACACTTCGGAATCACGGGCCGGGCTTGCTGGAACCACCTGCCGGTCATGCCAAAATCACCTGCCAACTACGCCAGAACCGCTTGGCGGACACTTCGGAATCAGCTGCCGGGCATGACGGAACCAGCTCTCAGACGTGCCAGAACTATGTGCCAGACACACTGGAACCACCTGCCGAGTATGCCGGAACCACCTGATCCACACCCAGAACCACCTGCTGGACACGCCAAAATCACCTGCCGGTTACGCCAAAACCACTCGGCAGACATTCCGGGACCACCTCCAGGACAGACCGGAACCAGCTGCCGGACACGCCGGGACCACCTGCTTGACTCGCCAGAACCACCTGCCGGACCCGCCAAAATCACCAGCCGGCTACGCCACAACCACTTGTGGGACACTCCGGAATCACCTGCCGGGCATGCTGGAACCACCTCTCAGAGGTGCCACAACCACATGCCGGAGACGGCGGAAGCACCTGCCGAGAATGCCAGAAGTTCCTGATCCAATCCCCAGAACCACCTGCCAGACACGCCAAAATCAGCTGCCGGCTACGCCAGAACCACTTGGCGGACACTCCAGAATCACCAGCCGGTCATGCCACCACAACTTCTCAGACGTGCCCGAAGCACGTGCCGGACAGGCCGGAACCATCTCCCTGACAGACCTGAACCACAGCAAACACTCGCCGGAACCACCTGCTTGACTCACCGGTCGCAGCTGCTGGACATGCCAAAATCACCTGCTCGCTACACAAGAACCACTTGGCGAACAAGCCGGAATCACGTGAAGGGCATACAGACACCACCTCTTAGACGTGCCAGAACCTCGTGTCGGAAACCCCAGAACCACATGACGGACACGCCGGAACCACCGGCCCGACCCGCCGGAACCACCGCCGGACATGCAAAATCACCTGCCGGCTACGCCGGAACCACTTGGCGAAGACTCCGGAATCACCTGCCGGGCATGCCGGAACCACCTCTCAGACATGCCAGAACCACGTGCCAATGACACCGGAAGCACCTGCCGAGGAAGGCGGAACCACCTGCTCGACTCGCCAGAACCACCTGCCGGACACGTGAAAATCACCTGCCGGCTACGCCACAACCAGTTGGTGAACACTTCGGAATCACCTGCCGGGCTGGCTGGAACCACCAGCCTCTCATGCCACCATCACCTGCCAGCTACGCAAGAACCACTTGCTGGACACTCCGGAATCACCTGTCTGCACGGCCGGAAACACCTCTCACACAAGCCAGAACCATGTGCCTGAGATGCCGGAACCACACCCCGAACAGACCGAAACCACCTGCCAGACATGCCTGAACCACCGGCTAGACTCGCCGGAACCATTGCCGGACATGCAAAATCACCTGCCAGCAACGGCAGAACCACTTGGCGAACACTCGGGAATCACCTGCCGGGCATGGCAGAACCACCTCTCAGACATGCCGGAACCACATGCCAATGACACCGAAAGCACCTGCCGAGCACGCCAGAACCACCAGCTCGGCTAACCAAAACCACCTGCTGGACACGCCAAAATCACATGCCGGCCACGCAACAACCATTTGTTGAACACTTTGGAATCACCTGCCGGGCTGGCTGGAACCACCTGCCGGTCACGCCAACATCACCTGCCAGCTATGCCAGAACCACTTGGCGAACACCATGGAAACACCTGTCAGGCCGGCCGGAACCACCTCTCAGACGTGCCAGAAGCATGTGCCTGAGATGCTGGAACCACACCCCAAACAGACCGAAACAACCTGCCAGACCCGCCTGAACCACCTGACGAGCACGCCGGAACCACCTACTCGACTCGCCGGAACCACCTACCTGACACGCCAAAATCACCTGCCGGGTATGCCAGAGCCACTTGGTGGACACTCCGGAATCATCTGCCGGACATGCCAGAACCAGCTCTCAGACACACCAGAACCACGTGCCGGACACGCCGGAAGCACCTGCTGAGCATGCCTGAGCCACCTGCTCGACTTGCAAGAAACACCTGCCAGACACGCCAAAATCACCTGCCGGGTACGCCAGAAACACGTGGTGGACACTCCGGAATCACCTGTCGGGCATGCCGGAACCACCTCTCAGACGTGCCAGAATCTCATGCCGGACACGCCAGAACCACCTGCCGGACAGACCGGAACCACCTGCCGGACACGCCGGAACCACCAGCTCGACTCGCCGGAACCACTGCCGGACATGCAAAATCACCTGCCGGCTACGCCAGAACCACTTGGCGAAACTCCGGAATCACCTGCCGGGCTGGCTGGAACCACCTGGCGGTCACGCCAACATCACCTGCCAGCTATGCCAGAACCACTTGGCGAACACTCCGGAATCACCTGCCGGGCATGCCGGAACCACCTCTCAGACTTGCCAGAACCATGTTCCGGACACGCCGGTACCACCTGCCGAGTATGCCGGAACCACCTGATCCACCCCCAGAACCACCTGCTGGACACGCCAGAATCACCTGCCGGCTATGCAAGAGCCACTCGGCAGACACTCCGGAATCACATGTCAGGCATTCTGGAACCACCTCTCAGAGGTGCCAGAACCACATGTCGGAGACTCCGGAATCACCTGCCGGGCATGCCGGAACCACCTCTCAGAGGTGCCAGAACCACATGCCGGACACTGCGGAATCACCTGCCGGGCGTGCCGGAACCATCTCTCAGACGTGCCACAACCACGTGCCGAAGAGACCAGAAGCACCTGCCGAGCTCGCCGGAACCACCTGCTGGACATGCCGGAACCACCTGCCTCACAGGCCAAAATCATATGCCGGCTACGCCAAAACCACTTGGTGGTCACTCCAGAATCACCTTGCGGGCATGCCGGAAACACGTCATGGACAGATGGCAAACACCTGCCGGACCTGCTGGAACCACCTGCCGAGCATGCCGGAAACACCTGCTCGACTCACCAGAGCCACCCGCTGGACACATCATAAACACCTGTGGGGTACACCAGAACCACTTGGAGGACTCTCCGGGATCACCTGCCGGGCATGCCAGCACAACCTCTCCGAAGTGCCAGAAGCAGGTGCCGGACAGGCCGGAACCATCTCCCGGACAGACCGGAAACACAGGAAACACTCGCCGGAACCACCTGCTTGACTCACCGGTCCCACCTGCCGGACACGCCAAAATCACCTGCCCGCTACACCAGAACAACTTGGGGGACAAGCTGGAATCACGTGACGTGCATGCCGACACAACCTCTCAGACGTGCCAGAACCTCGTGCCGGACACCCCAGAACCACCAGCTGGACAGACCGGAACCACCTGCCGGACACGCCGGAACCACCAGCTTGACTCGCCGGAACCATTGCCGAACATGCAAAATCACCTGCTGGCTACGGCAGAACCACTTGGCGAACACTCGGGAATCACCTGCCGGGCATGCCGGAACCACCTCTCAGACTTACTAGAATCATGTTCCGGACACGCCGGTACCACCTGCCGAGTATGCCGGAACCACCTGATCCACACCCCAGAACCACCTGTTGGACACGCCAGAATCACCTGCCAGCTACGCCAGAACCACTCGGCACACACTTCGGAACCACCTGCCGAGCACGCCGGAACCACCTGCTCGACTCACCAGAGAAACCTGCTGGACACATCATAAACACCTGTGGGGTACCCAGAAGCACTTGGAGGACTCTCCGGGATCACCTGCCGGGCATTCCGGAACCACCTCTCAGACGTGCCAGAACCATGTGCCAGACACGCCGCAACCACCCGCCGAGTATGCCGGAACCACCTGCTCCACTCCCCAGAACCACCTGCTGGACACGCCAAAATCAACTGCCGGCTACGCCACAACCACTTGTCGGACACTCCGGAATCACCTCCAGGACAGACCGGAACCGCCTGCCGGACACGCCGGGACCACCTGCTTGACTCGCCAGAACCACCTGCCGGACACGCCAGAATCACCAGCCGGCTACGCCACAACCACTTGTCGGACACTCCGGAATCACCTGCCGGGCAAGCTGGAACCACCTCTCAGAGGTGCCACAGCCACATGCAGGAGACGGCGGTAGCACCTGCCGAGAATGCCGGAAGTTCCTGATCCACTCCCCTGAACCACCTGCCGGACACACCAGAATCACCCACCGGCTACAACAGAACCACTCGGCAGACACTCCGGAACCACCTGCCGGGCATGCCGGAACCACCTCTCAGACATGCCGGAACCACATGCCAATGACGCTGGAAGCACCTGTCGAGCACGCCAGAACCACCTGCTCGACTCGACAAAACCACCTGATGGACACGCCAAAATCACCTGCCGGCAACGCCACAACCATTTGGTGAACACTTTGGAATCACCTGCCGGGCTGGCTGGAACCACCTGCCGGTCACGCCAACATCACCTGCCAGCTATGCCAGAACCACTTGGCGAACACCATGGAAACACCTGTCGGGCCGGCCAGAACCACCTCTCAGACGTGCCAGAACCATGTGCCTGAGATGCCGGAACCACACCCCGAACAGACCGAAACCACCTGCCAGACCCGCCTGAACCACCTGCCGAGCACGCCGGAACCACCTACCTAAAACGCCAAAACCACCTGCCTGCTACGCCAGAACCACGTGGTGGACACTCCGGAATCATCTGCCGGACATGCCAGAACCAGCTCTCAGACGTGCCAGAACCACGTGCCGGACACGCCGGAAGCACCTGCTGAGCATGCCTGAGCCACATGCTCGACTTGCAAAACACACCTGCCAGACACGCCAAAATCACCTGCCGGGTACGCCAGAACCACGTGGCGGACACTCCGGAATCACCTGTCGGGCATGCCGGAACCACCTCTCAGACGTGCCAGAACCTCGTGCCGGACACGCCAGAACCACCTGCTGGACAGACCGGAATCACCTGCCGGACACGCCGGAACTGCCGGCTCGACTCGCCCGAACCACCGCCGGACATGCAAAAGCAGCTGCCGGCTACGCCAGAACCACTCGGCAGACACTCCGGAACCACCTCCAGGACAGACCGGAACCACCTGCCGGACACGCCGGGACCACCTGCTTGACTCGCCAGAACCACCTGCCGGACACGCCAGAATCACCTGCCGGGCATGCTGGAACCACCTCTCAGTGGTGCCACAGGCACATGCAGGAGACAGCGGTAGCACCTGCCGAGAATGCCGGAAGTTCCTGATCCGCTCCCCAGAACCACCTGACGGACACTCCAGAATCACCGGCCGGCTACGCCAGAACCACTTGGCGGACACTCCAGAATCACCTGCCGGGCATGCCAGCACAACCTCTCCGAAGTGCCAGAAGCACGTGCCGGACAGGCCGGAACCATCTCCCGGACAGACCGGAAACACAGGAAACACTCGCCAGAACCACCTGCTTGACTCACCGGTCCCACCTGCCGGACACGCCAAAATCACCTGCCCGCTGCACCAGAACCGCTTGGTGGACAAGCCAGAATCACGTGAAGTGCATGCCAACACAACCTCTCAGACGTGCCAGAACCTCGTGCCGGACACGCCAGAACCACCTGCCGGACAGACCGGAACCACCTGCCGGACACGCCGGAACCACCGGCCGGACAGACCGGAACCACCTGCCGGACACGCCGGAACCACCGGCTCGACTCGCCGGAACCACCGCCGGACATGCAAAATCACCTGCCGGCTACGCCAGAACCACTTGGCGAACACTCCGGAATCACCTGCCGGGCATGCCGGAACCACCTCTCAGACTTGCCAGAACCATGTTCCGGACACGCCCGTACCACATGCCGAGTATGCCGGAACCACCTGATCAACTCCCCAGAACCACCTGCTGGACACGCCAGAATCACCTGCCGGCTATGCAAGAGCCACTCGGCAGACACTCCGGAATCACATGTCAGGCATTCCAGAACCACCTCTCAGAGGTGCCAGAACCACATGTCGGAGACTCCGGAATCACCTGCCGGGCATGCCGGAACCACCTCTCAGAGGTGCCAGAACCACATGCCGGACACTCCGGAATCACCTGCCGGGCGTGCCGGAACCATCTCTCAGGCGTGCCACAACCACATGCCGAAGAGACCAGAAGCACCTGCCGAGTTCGCCGGAACCACCAGCTGGACATGCCGGAACCACCTGCCTCACAGGCCAAAATCATATGCCGGCTACGCCAAAACCACTTGGTGAACACTCCAGAATCACCTTGCGGGCATGCCGGAACCACGTCATGGACAGAGGCAAACACCAGCCGGACCTGCCGGAACCACCTGCCGCGCACGCCGGAACCACCTGCTCGACTCACCAGAGCCACCAGCCGGACACATCATAAACTCCTGTGGGGTACGCCAGAACCTCTTGGAGGACTCTCCGGGATCACCTGCCAGGCATTCCGGAACCACCTCTCAGACGTGCCTGAACCATGTGCCGGACACGCCGCAACCACCTGCCGAGTATGCCGGAACCACCTGCTCCACTCCCCAGAACCACCTGCTGGACACGCCAAAATCACATGCCGGCTACACCAGAACCACTCGGCAGACACTGCAGAACCACCTCCAGGACAGACCGGAACCACCTGCCAGACACGCCGGGACCACCTGCTTGACTCGCCAGAACCACCTGCCGGACACGCCAGAATCACCAACCGGCTACGCCAAAACCACTTGTCGGACACTCCGGAATCACCTGCCGGGCAGGCTGGAACCACCTCTCAGAGGTGCCATAGCCACATGCAGGAGACGGCGGTAGCACCTGCCGAGAATGCCGGAAGTTCCTGATCCACTCCCCAGAACCACCTGCCGGACACGCCGGGACCACCTGCTTGACTCTCCAGAACCACCTGCCGGACACGCCAGAATCACCAGCCGGCTACGCCAGAACCACTTGGCGGACACTCCAGAATCACCTGCTGGGCATGCCAGCACAAACTCTCCGAAGTGCCAGATTCACGTGCCGGACAGGCCGGAACCACCTCCCGGACAGACCGGAAACACAGGAAACACTCGCCGGAACCACCTGCTTGACTCACCGGTCCCAACTGCCGGACACGCCAAAATCACCTGCCCCCTACACCAGAACCGCTTGGTGGACAAGCCGGAATCACGTGAAGTGCATGCCGACACAACCTCTCAGACGTGCCAGAGCCTCGTGCCGGACACCCCAGACCCACATGCTGGACAGACCGGAACCACCTGCCTGACACGCCGGAACCACCTGCTCGACTCACCAGAGCCACCAGCCGGACACATCAGAAACACCTGCGGGGTACGCAAGAACCACTTGGAGGACTCTCCGTGATCACCTGAGAGGCATGCCGGAACCACCTCTCAGACGTGCCAGAACAATGAGCCGGACACGCCTCAACCACCTGCCGAGTATACCGGAACCACCTGATCCACTCCCCAGAACCACCTGCTGGACACGCCAAAATCAGCTGCCGGCTACGCCAGAAACACTTGGCGGACACTCCAGGATCACCTGCCGGGCATGCCAGCACAACCTCTCCAAAGTGCCAGAAGCACATGCCGGACAGGCCGGAACCATCTCCCGGACAGACCGGAAACACAGGAAACACTCGCCAGAACCACCTGTTTGACTCACCGGTCCCACCTGCCGGACACGCCAAAATCACCTGCCCGCTACACCAGAACCGCTTGGTGGACAAGCCGGAATCACGTGAAGTGCATGCCGACACAACCTCTCAGACGTGCCAGAGCCTCGTGCCGGACACCCCAGACCCACATGCTGGACAGACCGGAACCACCTGCCTGACACGCCGGAACCACCGGCTCGACTCGCCGGAAACATTGCCGGACATGCAAAATCACCTGCCGGCTACGGCAGAACCACTTGGCGAACACTCGGGAATCACCTGCCGGGCATGGCGGAACCACCTCTCAGACATGCCGGAACCACATGCCAATGACACCGGAAGCACCTCCCGAGCACGCCAGAACCACCAGCTCGACTCGCCAAAACCACCTGCTGGACACGCCAAAATCACCTGCCGGCTACGCCACAACCATTTGGTGAACAGTTCGGAATCACCTGCCAGGCTGGCTGGAACCACCTGCCGGTCACGCCAACATCACCGGCCAGCTATGCCAGAACCACTTGGCAAACACCATGGAAACACCTGTCGGGCCGGCCGGAACCACCTCTCAGACGTGCCAGAACCATGTCCTGAGATGCCGGAACCACACCCCAAACAGACCGAAACCACCTGCCAGACCCGCCTCAACCACCTGCCGAGCACGCCGGAACCAGCTACTCGACTCGCCGGAACCACCTACCTGACACACCAAAATCACCTGCCGGGTATGCCACAGCCACTTGGTGGACACTCCGGAATCATCTGCCGGACATGCCAGAACCAGCTCTCAGACACACCAGAAACACGTGCCGGACACGCCGGAAGCACCTGCTGAGCATGCCTGAGCCACCTGCTCGACTTGCAAGAAACACCTGCCAGACACGCCAAAATAACCTGCCGGGTACGCCAGAACCACGTGGTGGACAATCCGGAATCACCTGTCGGGCATGCCGGAACCAACTCTCAGACGTGCCAGAACCTCGTGCCGGACACGCCAGAACCACCTGCCAGACAGACTGGAATCACGTGAGGGGCATGCCGGCACAGCCTCTCAGACTGAACCTCGTGCCGGACACCACAGAACCACCTGCCGGACAGACCGGAACCACCTGCCGGACACGCCGGAACCACCGGCTCGACCCGCCGGAATGACCGCTGGACATGCAAAATCACCTGCCGGCTACGCCGGAAACACTTGGCGAACACTCCGGAATCACATGCCGGGCATGCCGGAACCACCTCTCAGATATGCCAGAACCACGTGCCAATGACCCCGGAAGCACCTGCCGAGCACGCCGGAACCACCTGCTCGACTCGCCAGAACCACCTGCCGGACACGCAAAAATCACCTGCCGGCTACGCCACAACCAGTTGGGGAACACTTCGGAATCACCAGCCGGGCTTGCTGGAACCACCTGCCGGTCATGCCAAAATCACCTGCCAACTACGCCTGTACCACTTGGCGGACACTGTGGAAACACCTGTCGGGCCGGCCGGAACCACATCTCAGACGTGCCAGAACCATGTGCATGAGATGCTGGAACCACACCCCGAACAGACGGAAAACACCTGCCAGACCCGTCTGAACAACCTGCCGAGCACGCCGGAGCCACCTGCTCGACTCGCCGGAACCACCTACCTGACATGCCCAAATCACCAGCCGGGTATGCCAGAACCACTTGGCGGACACTCCGGAATCATCTGCCGGACATGCCGGAACCAGCTCTCAGACACACCAGAACCAAGTGCCGGAGACGCCGGAAGCATGTGCCGAGCATGCCGGAGCCACCTGCTCGACTCGCCAGAAACACCTGCCGGACACGCCAAAATCACCTGCCGGGTACGCCAGAACCACCTGGCCGACACTCCGAAATCACCTGTCGCGCATGCCGGAACCACCTCTCAGACGTGCCGGAAGCACGTGCCGGACACGCCGGAATCACCTACCGGACAGACCGGAACCATCTGCCGAGCACGCCGGAGCCACCTCTTCGACTCGCTGGAACCACCTGCCGGACAGGCCAATATCAACTGCTGGCTATGCCAGAACCACCTGGGGACGGTCCGGACTCGCCTGCCAGCCATGGCGGAACCACCTCTCAGACGTACCAGAACCACCTGCCGGAGAAGCTGGAAACACGTCCTGGACAGTCTGGAACCACCTGCCGGCCAAGCCTGAACCACCTGCCAAGCACAACGGAACAACCTGCCAGACACGCCAAAATCACCTGCGTGTTATGCCAGAACCACTTGGAGGACTCTCTGGGATGACCTGCCGGGCAGGCCGGAACCACCTCTCAGACGTGCCAGAACCATGTGGCGGACAGTCCGGAATCACCTGTTGGGCATGCGCAACCACCTCTGAGACGTACCAGAACCACATGCCGTGCAGGCTGGAACCACCTACCGGACAGACCGGAATCACCTTTCGGGCATGCCGGAACCACCTGTCAGATGTGCCAGAAACACGTGCCGGAGACGCCGGAAGCACCTGCCAAGCACGTTGGAACCACCTGCTCAACTTGCCTGAACCACCTGCCGGACATGCCAAAATCACCTGCCGACTATGCCAGAACCACTTGGCGAACACTCCGGAATCACTTGCCGGGCATGCAGGAACCACCTCTCAGACATGCCAGAACCCCGTGCCAAAGACCCCGGAAGCACCAGCCGAGCACGCCGGAACCACCTGCTCGACTCGCCAGAACCACCTGCCGATCACGCAAAAATCACCTGCCGGCTACGCCACAACCAGTTGGTGAACACTTTGGAATCACCTGCCAGGCTTGCTGGAACCACCTGCTCGACTCACCAGAGCCACCAGCCGGACACATCATAAACTCCTGTGGGGTACGCCAGAACCTCTTGGAGGACTCTCCGGGATCACCTGCCAGGCATTCCGGAACCACCTCTCAGACGTGCCTGAACCATGTGCCGGACACGCCGCAACCACCTGCCGAGTATGCCGGAACCACCTGCTCCACTCCCCAGAACCACCTGCTGGACACGCCAAAATCACATGCCGGCTACACCAGAACCACTCGGCAGACACTGCGGAACCACCTCCAGGACAGACCGGAACCACCTGCCAGACACGCCGGGACCACCTGCTTGACTCGCCAGAACCACCTGCCGGACACGCCAGAATCACCAACCGGCTACGCCAAAACCACTTGTCGGACACTCCGGAATCACCTGCCGGGCAGGCTGGAACCACCTCTCAGAGGTGCCATAGCCACATGCAGGAGACGGCGGTAGCACCTGCCGAGAATGCCGGAAGTTCCTGATCCACTCCCCAGAACCACCTGCCGGACACGCCGGGACCACCTGCTTGACTCTCCAGAACCACCTGCCGGACACGCCAGAATCACCAGCCGGCTACGCCAGAACCACTTGGCGGACACTCCAGAATCACCTGCTGGGCATGCCAGCACAAACTCTCCGAAGTGCCAGATTCACGTGCCGGACAGGCCGGAACCACCTCCCGGACAGACCGGAAACACAGGAAACACTCGCCGGAACCACCTGCTTGACTCACCGGTCCCAACTGCCGGACACGCCAAAATCACCTGCCCCCTACACCAGAACCGCTTGGTGGACAAGCCGGAATCACGTGAAGTGCATGCCGACACAACCTCTCAGACGTGCCAGAGCCTCGTGCCGGACACCCCAGACCCACATGCTGGACAGACCGGAACCACCTGCCTGACACGCCGGAACCACCTGCTCGACTCACCAGAGCCACCAGCCGGACACATCAGAAACACCTGCGGGGTACGCAAGAACCACTTGGAGGACTCTCCGTGATCACCTGAGAGGCATGCCGGAACCACCTCTCAGACGTGCCAGAACAATGAGCCGGACACGCCTCAACCACCTGCCGAGTATACCGGAACCACCTGATCCACTCCCCAGAACCACCTGCTGGACACGCCAAAATCAGCTGCCGGCTACGCCAGAAACACTTGGCGGACACTCCAGGATCACCTGCCGGGCATGCCAGCACAACCTCTCCAAAGTGCCAGAAGCACATGCCGGACAGGCCGGAACCATCTCCCGGACAGACCGGAAACACAGGAAACACTCGCCAGAACCACCTGTTTGACTCACCGGCCCCACCTGCCGGACACGCCAAAATCACCTGCCCGCTACACCAGAAACGCTTGGTGGACAAGCCGGAATCACGTGAAGTGCATGCCGACACAACCTCTCAGACGTGCCAGAGCCTCGTGCCGGACACCCCAGACACACATGCTGGACAGACCGGAACCACCTGCCGAGCACGCCGGAGCCACCTCTTCGACTCGCTGGAACCACCTGCCGGACAGGCCAATATCAACTGCTGGCTATGCCAGAACCACCTGGGGGACGGTCCGCAATCGCCTGCCAGCCATGGCGGAACCACCTCTCAGACGTACCAGAACCACCTGCCGGAGAAGCTGGAAACACGTCCTGGACAGTCTGGAACCACCTGCCGGCCAAGCCTGAACCACCTGCCAAGCACAACGGAACAACCTGCCAGACACACCAAAATCACCTGCGTGTTATGCCAGAACCACTTGGAGGACTCTCTGGGATGACCTGCCGGGCAGGCCGGAACCACCTCTCAGACGTGCCAGAACCATGTGGCGGACAGTCCGGAATCACCTGTTGGGCATGCGCAACCACCTCTGAGACGTACCAGAACCACATGCCGTGCAGGCTGGAACCACCTACCGGACAGACCGGAATCACCTTTCGGGCATGCCGGAACCACCTGTCAGATGTGCCAGAAACACGTGCCGGAGACGCCGGAAGCACCTGCCAAGCACGTTGGAACCACCTGCTCAACTTGCCTGAACCACCTGCCGGACATGCCAAAATCACCTGCCGACTATGCCAGAACCACTTGGCGAACACTCCGGAATCACTTGCCGGGCATGCAGGAACCACCTCTCAGACATGCCAGAACCCCGTGCCAAAGACCCCGGAAGCACCAGCCGAGCACGCCGGAACCACCTGCTCGACTCGCCAGAACCACCTGCCGATCACGCAAAAATCACCTGCCGGCTACGCCACAACCAGTTGGTGAACACTTTGGAATCACCTGCCAGGCTTGCTGGAACCACCTGCTCGACTCACCAGAGCCACCAGCCGGACACATCATAAACTCCTGTGGGGTACGCCAGAACCTCTTGGAGGACTCTCCGGGATCACCTGCCAGGCATTCCGGAACCACCTCTCAGACGTGCCTGAACCATGTGCCGGACACGCCGCAACCACCTGCCGAGTATGCCGGAACCACCTGCTCCACTCCCCAGAACCACCTGCTGGACACGCCAAAATCACATGCCGGCTACACCAGAACCACTCGGCAGACACTGCGGAACCACCTCCAGGACAGACCGGAACCACCTGCCAGACACGCCGGGACCACCTGCTTGACTCGCCAGAACCACCTGCCGGACACGCCAGAATCACCAACCGGCTACGCCAAAACCACTTGTCGGACACTCCGGAATCACCTGCCGGGCAGGCTGGAACCACCTCTCAGAGGTGCCATAGCCACATGCAGGAGACGGCGGTAGCACCTGCCGAGAATGCCGGAAGTTCCTGATCCACTCCCCAGAACCACCTGCCGGACACGCCGGGACCACCTGCTTGACTCTCCAGAACCACCTGCCGGACACGCCAGAATCACCAGCCGGCTACGCCAGAACCACTTGGCGGACACTCCAGAATCACCTGCTGGGCATGCCAGCACAAACTCTCCGAAGTGCCAGATTCACGTGCCGGACAGGCCGGAACCACCTCCCGGACAGACCGGAAACACAGGAAACACTCGCCGGAACCACCTGCTTGACTCACCGGTCCCAACTGCCGGACACGCCAAAATCACCTGCCCCCTACACCAGAACCGCTTGGTGGACAAGCCGGAATCACGTGAAGTGCATGCCGACACAACCTCTCAGACGTGCCAGAGCCTCGTGCCGGACACCCCAGACCCACATGCTGGACAGACCGGAACCACCTGCCTGACACGCCGGAACCACCTGCTCGACTCACCAGAGCCACCAGCCGGACACATCAGAAACACCTGCGGGGTACGCAAGAACCACTTGGAGGACTCTCCGTGATCACCTGAGAGGCATGCCGGAACCACCTCTCAGACGTGCCAGAACAATGAGCCGGACACGCCTCAACCACCTGCCGAGTATACCGGAACCACCTGATCCACTCCCCAGAACCACCTGCTGGACACGCCAAAATCAGCTGCCGGCTACGCCAGAAACACTTGGCGGACACTCCAGGATCACCTGCCGGGCATGCCAGCACAACCTCTCCAAAGTGCCAGAAGCACATGCCGGACAGGCCGGAACCATCTCCCGGACAGACCGGAAACACAGGAAACACTCGCCAGAACCACCTGTTTGACTCACCGGCCCCACCTGCCGGACACGCCAAAATCACCTGCCCGCTACACCAGAAACGCTTGGTGGACAAGCCGGAATCACGTGAAGTGCATGCCGACACAACCTCTCAGACGTGCCAGAGCCTCGTGCCGGACACCCCAGACACACATGCTGGACAGACCGGAACCACCTGCCGAGCACGCCGGAGCCACCTCTTCGACTCGCTGGAACCACCTGCCGGACAGGCCAATATCAACTGCTGGCTATGCCAGAACCACCTGGGGGACGGTCCGCAATCGCCTGCCAGCCATGGCGGAACCACCTCTCAGACGTACCAGAACCACCTGCCGGAGAAGCTGGAAACACGTCCTGGACAGTCTGGAACCACCTGCCGGCCAAGCCTGAACCACCTGCCAAGCACAACGGAACAACCTGCCAGACACGCCAAAATCACCTGCGTGTTATGCCAGAACCACTTGGAGGACTCTCTGGGATGACCTGCCGGGCAGGCCGGAACCACCTCTCAGACGTGCCAGAACCATGTGGCGGACAGTCCGGAATCACCTGTTGGGCATGCGCAACCACCTCTGAGACGTACCAGAACCACATGCCGTGCAGGCTGGAACCACCTACCGGACAGACCGGAATCACCTTTCGGGCATGCCGGAACCACCTGTCAGATGTGCCAGAAACACGTGCCGGAGACGCCGGAAGCACCTGCCAAGCACGTTGGAACCACCTGCTCAACTTGCCTGAACCACCTGCCGGACATGCCAAAATCACCTGCCGACTATGCCAGAACCACTTGGCGAACACTCCGGAATCACTTGCCGGGCATGCAGGAACCACCTCTCAGACATGCCAGAACCCCGTGCCAAAGACCCCGGAAGCACCAGCCGAGCACGCCGGAACCACCTGCTCGACTCGCCAGAACCACCTGCCGATCACGCAAAAATCACCTGCCGGCTACGCCACAACCAGTTGGTGAACACTTTGGAATCACCTGCCAGGCTTGCTGGAACCACCTGCTCGACTCACCAGAGCCACCAGCCGGACACATCATAAACTCCTGTGGGGTACGCCAGAACCTCTTGGAGGACTCTCCGGGATCACCTGCCAGGCATTCCGGAACCACCTCTCAGACGTGCCTGAACCATGTGCCGGACACGCCGCAACCACCTGCCGAGTATGCCGGAACCACCTGCTCCACTCCCCAGAACCACCTGCTGGACACGCCAAAATCACATGCCGGCTACACCAGAACCACTCGGCAGACACTGCGGAACCACCTCCAGGACAGACCGGAACCACCTGCCAGACACGCCGGGACCACCTGCTTGACTCGCCAGAACCACCTGCCGGACACGCCAGAATCACCAACCGGCTACGCCAAAACCACTTGTCGGACACTCCGGAATCACCTGCCGGGCAGGCTGGAACCACCTCTCAGAGGTGCCATAGCCACATGCAGGAGACGGCGGTAGCACCTGCCGAGAATGCCGGAAGTTCCTGATCCACTCCCCAGAACCACCTGCCGGACACGCCGGGACCACCTGCTTGACTCTCCAGAACCACCTGCCGGACACGCCAGAATCACCAGCCGGCTACGCCAGAACCACTTGGCGGACACTCCAGAATCACCTGCTGGGCATGCCAGCACAAACTCTCCGAAGTGCCAGATTCACGTGCCGGACAGGCCGGAACCACCTCCCGGACAGACCGGAAACACAGGAAACACTCGCCGGAACCACCTGCTTGACTCACCGGTCCCAACTGCCGGACACGCCAAAATCACCTGCCCCCTACACCAGAACCGCTTGGTGGACAAGCCGGAATCACGTGAAGTGCATGCCGACACAACCTCTCAGACGTGCCAGAGCCTCGTGCCGGACACCCCAGACCCACATGCTGGACAGACCGGAACCACCTGCCTGACACGCCGGAACCACCTGCTCGACTCACCAGAGCCACCAGCCGGACACATCAGAAACACCTGCGGGGTACGCAAGAACCACTTGGAGGACTCTCCGTGATCACCTGAGAGGCATGCCGGAACCACCTCTCAGACGTGCCAGAACAATGAGCCGGACACGCCTCAACCACCTGCCGAGTATACCGGAACCACCTGATCCACTCCCCAGAACCACCTGCTGGACACGCCAAAATCAGCTGCCGGCTACGCCAGAAACACTTGGCGGACACTCCAGGATCACCTGCCGGGCATGCCAGCACAACCTCTCCAAAGTGCCAGAAGCACATGCCGGACAGGCCGGAACCATCTCCCGGACAGACCGGAAACACAGGAAACACTCGCCAGAACCACCTGTTTGACTCACCGGCCCCACCTGCCGGACACGCCAAAATCACCTGCCCGCTACACCAGAAACGCTTGGTGGACAAGCCGGAATCACGTGAAGTGCATGCCGACACAACCTCTCAGACGTGCCAGAGCCTCGTGCCGGACACCCCAGACACACATGCTGGACAGACCGGAACCACCTGCCGAGCACGCCGGAGCCACCTCTTCGACTCGCTGGAACCACCTGCCGGACAGGCCAATATCAACTGCTGGCTATGCCAGAACCACCTGGGGGACGGTCCGCAATCGCCTGCCAGCCATGGCGGAACCACCTCTCAGACGTACCAGAACCACCTGCCGGAGAAGCTGGAAACACGTCCTGGACAGTCTGGAACCACCTGCCGGCCAAGCCTGAACCACCTGCCAAGCACAACGGAACAACCTGCCAGACACGCCAAAATCACCTGCGTGTTATGCCAGAACCACTTGGAGGACTCTCTGGGATGACCTGCCGGGCAGGCCGGAACCACCTCTCAGACGTGCCAGAACCATGTGGCGGACAGTCCGGAATCACCTGTTGGGCATGCGCAACCACCTCTGAGACGTACCAGAACCACATGCCGTGCAGGCTGGAACCACCTACCGGACAGACCGGAATCACCTTTCGGGCATGCCGGAACCACCTGTCAGATGTGCCAGAAACACGTGCCGGAGACGCCGGAAGCACCTGCCAAGCACGTTGGAACCACCTGCTCAACTTGCCTGAACCACCTGCCGGACATGCCAAAATCACCTGCCGACTATGCCAGAACCACTTGGCGAACACTCCGGAATCACTTGCCGGGCATGCAGGAACCACCTCTCAGACATGCCAGAACCCCGTGCCAAAGACCCCGGAAGCACCAGCCGAGCACGCCGGAACCACCTGCTCGACTCGCCAGAACCACCTGCCGATCACGCAAAAATCACCTGCCGGCTACGCCACAACCAGTTGGTGAACACTTTGGAATCACCTGCCAGGCTTGCTGGAACCACCTGCCAGTCATGCCAAAATCACCTGCCAACTACGCCAGAACCGCTTGGCGGACACTGCGGAAACACCTGTCGGGCCGGCTGGAACCACATCTCAGACGTGCCGGAAACGTGTTCATGAGATGCTGGAACCACACCCCGAACAGACGGATACCACCTGCCAGAACCGCCTGAACCACCTGCTGAGCACGCAGGAACCACCTGCTCGACTCACCGGTACCACCTCCCTGACACGCCAAAATCACCTGTTGGGTATGCCAGGACCTCTTGGCGGACAATCCGGAATCATCTGCCGGACATGCCGGAACCAGCTCTCAGACACACCAGAACCAAGTGCCGGAGACGCCGGAAGCACCTGCCGAGCGTGCCGGAGCCACCTGCTCAACTCGCCAGAAACACCTGCCGGACACGCCAAAATCACCTGCCGGGTACGCCAGAACCACCTGGCGGACACTTCGAAACCGCCTGTCGCGCATGCCGGAACCACCTCTCAGACGTGCCGGAAGCACGTGCCAGACACGCCGGAATCACCTACCAGACAGACCGGAACCACCTGCCGAGCACGCCGGAGCCACATGTTCGACTCGCTGGAACCACCTGCCGGACAGGCCAATATCAACTGCTGGCTATGCCAGAACCACCTGGGGGACGGTCCGGAATCACCTGCCAGCCATGGCGGAACCACCTCTCAGACGTACCAGAACCACCTGCCGGAGAAGCTGGAAACACGTCCTGGACAGTCTGGAACCACCTGCCGGCCAAGCCTGAACCACCTGCCAAGCACAACGGAACAACCTGCCAGACACGCCAAAATCACCTGCCGGGTATGCCAGAACCACTTGGAGGACTCTCTGGGATGACCTGCCGCGCATGCCGGAACCACCTCTCAGTCGTGCCGGAAGCACGTGCCAGACACGCCGGAAACACCTACCAGACAGACCGGAACCACCTGCCAAGAACGCCGGAGCCACCTCTTCGACTCGCTGGAACCACCTGCCGGACAGGCCAATATCAACTGCTGGCTATGCCAGAACCACCTGGGGGACAGTCCGGGATCACCTGCCAGCCATGGCGGAACCAGCTCTCAGACGTGCCAGAACCACCTGCCGGAGAAGCTGGAAACACGTCCTGGACAGACTGCAACCACGTGACGGCCATGCCTGAACCACCTGCCGAGCACGGCGGAACCACCTGCCGGACACGCCAAAATCAACTGCAGGCTACGCCAGAACCACTTGGACGACTCTCCGAAATGACCTGCCGGGCATGTTGGAACCACCTCTCAGACGTGCCAGAAGCACGTGGCGGACAGTCCGGAATCACCTGTTGGGCATACGCAACCACCTCTGACACGTACCTGAACCACGTGCCGTGCATGCCGGAACCACCTACCGGACAGACCGGAATCAACTTTTGGGCATGCCGGAACCACCAGTCAGATGTGCCAGAAACACGTGCCGGAGACGCCGGAAGCACCTGCCGAGTACGTCGCAACCACCTGCTCAACTCGCCTGAACCACCTGCCGGACACGCCATAATCACCTGCCCGCTACACCAGCACCACTTCGGGGACAAGCCGGAATCACGTGAGGGGCATGCCGGCACAGCCTCTCAGACTGAACCTCGTGCCGGACACCACAGAACCACCTGCCGGACAGACCGGAACCACCTGCCGGACACGCCGGAACCACCGGCTCGACCCGCCGGAACGACCGCTGGACATGCAAAATCACCTGCCGGCTACGCCGGAAACACTTGGCGAACACTCCGGAATCACCTGCCGGGCATGCCGGAACCACCTCTCAGATATGCCAGAACCACGTGCCAATGACCCCGGAAGCACCTGCCGAGCACGCCGGAACCACCTGCTCGACTCGCCAGAACCACCTGCCGGACACGCAAAAATCACCTGCCGGCTACGCCACAACCAGTTGGGGAACACTTCGGAATCACCAGCCGGGCTTGCTGGAACCACCTGCCGGTCATGCCAAAATCACCTGCCAACTACGCCAGTACCACTTGGCGGACACTGTGGAAACACCTGTCGGGCCGGCCGGAACCACATCTCAGACGTGCCAGAACCATGTGCATGAGATGCTGGAACCACACCCCGAACAGACGGAAAACACCTGCCAGAGCCGTCTGAACAACCTGCCGAGCACGCCGGAGCCACCTGCTCGACTCGCCGGAACCACCTACCTGACATGCCCAAATCACCAGCCGGGTATGCCAGAACCACTTGGCAGACACTCCGGAATCATCTGCCGGACATGCCGGAACCAGCTCTCAGACACACCAGAACCACGAGACGGAGACGCCGGAAGCACCTGCCGAGCATGCCAGAGCCACCAGCTCGACTCGCCAGAAACACCTGCCGGACACGCAAAAATCACCTGCCGGGTACGCCAGAACCACCTGGCGGACACTCCGAACCCACCTGTCGGGCATGCCGGAACCACCTCTCAGACGTGCCGGAAGCACGTGCCGGACACGCCGGAAACAGCAGCCGGACAGACCGGAACCACCTGCCGAGCACGCCGGAGCCACCTGTTCGACTCGCTGGAACCACCTGCCGGACAGGCCAATATCAACTACTGGCTATGCCAGAACCACCTGGGGGACGGTCCGGAATCACCTGCCAGCCATGGCGGAACCACCTCTCAGACGTACCAGAACCACCTGCCGTAGAAGCTGGAAACACGTCTTGGACAGTCTGGAACCACCTGCCGGCCAAGCCTGAACCACCTGCCAAGCACAACGGAACAACCTGCCAGACACGCCAAAATCACCTGCCGGGTATGCCAGAACCACTTGGAGGACTCTCTGGGATGACCTGCCGCGCATGCCGGAACCACCTCTCTGTCGTGCCAGAAGCACGTGCCAGACACGCCGGAGACACCTACCAGACAGACCGGAACCACCTGCCAAGAATGCCGGAGCCACCTGTTCGACTCGCTGGAACCACCTGCCGGACAGGCCAATATCAACTGCTGGCTATGCCAGAACCACATGGGGGACAGTCCGGGATCACCTGCCAGCCATGGCGGAACCAGCTCTCAGACGTGCCAGAACCACCTGCCGGAGAAGCTGGAAACACGTCCTGGACAGACTGGAACCACGTGACGGCCATGCCTGAACCACCTGCCGAGCACGGCGGAACCACCTGCCGGACACGCCAAAATCAACTGCAGGCTACGCCAGAACCACTTGGACGACTCTCCGAAATGACCTGCCGGGCATGTTGGAACCACCTCTCAGACGTGCCAGAAGCACGTGGCGGACAGTCCGGAATCACCTGTTGGGCATACGCAACCACCTCTGACACGTACCAGAACCACGTGCCGTGCACGCCGGAACCACCTACCGGACAGACCGGAATCAACTTTTGGGCATGCCGGAACCACCAGTCAGATGTGCCAGAAACACGTGCCGGAGACGCCGGAAGCACCTGCCGAGTACGTCGCAACCACCTGCTCAACTCGCCTGAACCACCTGCCGGACACGCCAAAATCACCTGCCCGCTACACCAGCACCACTTCGGGGACAAGCCGGAATCACGTGAGGGGCATGCCGGCACAGCCTCTCAGACTGAACCTCGTGCCGGACACCACAGAACCACCTGCCGGACAGACCGGAACCACCTGCCGGACACGCCGGAACCACCGGCTCGACCCGCCGGAACGACCGCTGGACATGCAAAATCACCTGCCGGCTACGCCGGAAACACTTGGCGAACACTCCGGAATCACCTGCCGGGCATGCCGGAACCACCTCTCAGATATGCCAGAACCACGTCACAATGACCCCGGAAGCACCTGCCGAGCACGCCGGAACCACCTGCTCGACTCGCCAGAACCACCTGCCGGACACGCAAAAATCACCTGCCGGCTACGCCACAACCAGTTGGGGAACACTTCGGAATCACCTGCCGGGCTTGCTGGAACCACCTGCCGGTCATGCCAAAATCACCTGCCAACTACGCCAGTACCACTTGGCGGACACTGTGGAAACACCTGTCGGGCCGGCCAAAACCACATCTCAGACGTGCCAGAACCATGTGCATGAGATGCTGGAACCACACCCCGAACAGACAGAAAACACTGCCCGACCCGTCTGAACAACCTGCCGAGCACGCCGAGCCACCTGCTCGACTCGCCGGAACCACCTACCTGACATGCCCAAATCACCAGCCGGGTATGCCAGAACCACTTGGCGGACACTCCGGAATCATCTGCCGGACATGCCGGAACCAGCTCTCAGACACACCAGAACCACGTGCCGGAGACGCCGGAAGCACCTGCCGAGCATGCCGGAGCCACCTGCTCGACTCGCCAGAAACACCTGCCGGACACGCCAAAATCACCTGCCGGGTACGCCAGAACCACCTGGCGGACACTCCGAAACCACCTGTCGCGCATGCCGGAACCACCTCTCAGACGTGCCGGAAGCACGTGCCGGACACGCCGGAATCACCTACCGGACAGACCGGAACCACCTGCCGAGCACGCCGGAGCCACCTGTTCGACTCGCTGGAACCACCTGCCGGACAGGCCAATATCAACTGCTGGCTATGCCAGAACCACCTGGGGGACGGTCCGGAATCACCTGCCAGCCATGGCGGAACCACCTCTCAGACGTACCAGAACCACCTGCCGGAGAAGCTGGAAACACGTCCTGGACAGTCTGGAACCACCTGCCGGCCAAGCCTGAACCACCTGCCAAGCACAACGGAGCAACCTGCCAGACACGCCAAAATCACCTGCGTGTTATGCCAGAACCACTTGGAGGACTCTCTGGGATGACCTGCCGGGCATGCCGGTACCACCTCTCAGACGTGCCAGAACCATGTGGCGGACAGTCCGGAATCACCTCTTGGGCATGCGCAACCACCTCTGAGACGTACCAGAACCACATGCCGTGCAGGCTGGAACCACCTACCGGACAGACCGGAATCACCTTTCGGGCATGCCGGAACCACCTGTCAGATGTGCCAGAAACACGTGCCGGAGAAGCCGGAAGCACCTGCCAAGCACGTTGGAACCACCTGCTCAACTCGCCTGAACCACCTGCCGGACATGCCAAAATCACCTGCCGACTATGCCAGAACCACTTGGCGAACACTCCGGAATCACTTGCCGGGCATGCAGGAACCACCTCTCAGACATGCCAGAACCCCGTGCCAATGACCCCGGAAGCACCAGCCGAGCACGCCGGAACCACCTGCTCGACTCGCCAGAACCACCTGCCGATCACGCAAAAATCACCTGCCGGCTACGCCACAACCAGTTGGTGAACACTTTGGAATCACCTGCCAGGCTTGCTGGAACCACCTGCCAGTCATGCCAAAATCACCTGCCAACTACGCCAGAACCGCTTGGCGGACACTGCGGAAACACCTGTCGGGCCGGCTGGAACCACATCTCAGACATGCCAGAGACGTGTTCATGAGATGCTGGAACCACACCCCGAACAGACGGATACCACCTGCCAGAACCGCCTGAACCACCTGCTGAGCACGCAGGAACCACCTGCTCGACTCACCGGTACCACCTCCCTGACACGCCAAAATCACCTGCTGGGTATGCCAGAACCACTTGGCAGACACTCCGGAATCATCTGCCGGACATGCCGGAACCAGCTCTCAGACACACCAGAACCAAGTGCCGGAGACGCCGGAAGCACCTGCCGAGCATGCCGGAGCCACCTGCTCGACTCGCCAGAAACACCTGCCGGACACGCCAAAATCACCTGCCGGGTACGCCAGAACCACCTGGCGGACACATCGAAACCGCCTGCCGCGCATGCCGGAACCACCTCCCAGACATGCCGGAAGCACGTGCCGGACACGCCGGAATCACCTACCGGACAGACCGGAACCACCTGCCAAGAACGCCGGAGCCACCTGTTCGACTCACTGGAACCGCCTGCCGGACAGGCCAATATCAACTGCTGGCTATGCCAGAACCACCTGGGGGACAGTCCGGGATCACCTGCCAGCCATGGCGGAACCACCTCTCAGACGTACCAGAACCACCTGCAGGAGAACCTGGAAACACGTCCTGGACAGACTGGAACCACGTGACGTCCACGCCTGAACCACCTGCCGAGCACGGGGGAACCACCTGCCGGACACGCCAAAATCACCTGCAGGCTACGCCTGAACCACTTGGACGACTCTCCGAAATGACCTGCCGGGCATGTTGGAACCACCTCTCAGACGTGCCAGAAGCACGTGGCGGACAGTCCGGAATCACCTGTTGGGCATACGCAACCACCTCTGACACGTACCAGAACCACGTGCCGTGCACGCCGGAACCACCTACCGGACAGACCGGAATCAACATTTGGGCATGCCGGAACCACCAGTCAGATGTGCCAGAAACACGTGCCTGGAGACGCAGGAAGCACGTGCCGAGAACGTCGCAACCACCTGCTCAACTCGCCTGAACCACCTGCTGGACACGCCAAAATCACCTGCCCGCTACACCAGCACCACTTCGGGGACAAGCCGAAATCACGTGAGGGGCATGCCGGCACTGCCTCTCAAACTGAACCTCGTGCCGGACACCACAGAACCACCTGCCGGACAGACCGGAACCACCTGCCGGACACGCCGGAACCACCGGCTCGACCCGCCGGAACGACCGCTGGACGTGCAAAATCACCTGCCGGCTACGCCGGAAACACTTGGCGAACACTCCGGAATCACCTGCCGGGCATGCCGGAACCACCTCTCAGATATGCCAGAACCACGTGCCAATGACCCCGGAAGCACCTGCCGAGCACGCCGGAACCACCTGCTCGACTCGCCAGAACCACCTGCCGGACACGCAAAAATCACCTGCCGGCTACGCCACAACCAGTTGGGGAACACTTCGGAATCACCTGCCGGGCTTGCTGGAACCACCTGCCGGTCATGCCAAAATCACCTGCCAACTACGCCAGTACCACTTGGCGGACACTGTGGAAACACCTGTCGGGCCGGCCGGAACCACATCTCAGACGTGCCAGAACCATGTGCATGAGATTCTGGAACCACACCCCGAACAGACGGAAAACACCTGCCAGAGCCGTCTGAACAACCTGCCGAGCACGCCGAGCCACCTGCTCGACTCGCCGGAACCACCTACCTGACATGCCCAAATCACCAGCCGGGTATGCCAGAACCACTTGGCGGACACTCCGGAATCATCTGCCGGACATGCCGGAACCAGCTCTCAGACACACCAGAACCACGTGCCAGAGACGCCGGAAGCACCTGCCGAGCATGCCGGAGCCACCTGCTCGACTCGCCAGAAACACCTGCCGGACACGCCAAAATCACCTGCCGGGTACGCCAGAACCACCTGGCGGACACTCCGAAACCACCTGTCGCGCATGCCGGAACCACCTCTCAGACGTGACGGAAGCACGTGCCGGACACGCCGGAATCACCTACCGGACAGACCGGAACCACCTGCCGAGCACGCCGGAGCCACCTCTTCGACTCGCTGGAACCACCTGCCGGACAGGCCAATATCAACTGCTGGCTATGCCAGAACCACCTGGGGGACGGTCCGGAATCACCTGCCAGCCATGGCGGAACCACCTCTCAGACGTACCAGAACCACCTGCCGGAGAAGCTGTAAACACGTCCTGGACAGACTGGAACCACGTGACGGCCATGCCTGAACCACCTGCCGAGCACGGCGGAACCACCTGCCGGACACGCCAAAATCACCTGCGTGTTATGCCAGAACCACTTGGAGGACTCTCTGGGATGACCTGCCGGGCATGCCGGAACCACCTCTCAGACGTGCCAGAACCATGTGGCGGACAGTCCGGAATCACCTGTTGGGCATGCGCAACCACCTTTGAGACGTACCAGAACCACGTGCCGTGCACGCCGGAACCACCTACCGGACAGACCGGAATCAACTTTTGGGCATGCCGGAACCACCAGTCAGATGTGCCAGAAACACGTGCCGGAGACGCCGGAAGCCCATGCCGACCACGTCGCAACCACCTGCTCAACTCACCTGAACCACCTGCCGGACACGCCAAAATCGCCTGCCCGCTACACCAGCACCACTTCGGGGACAAGCCGGAATCACGTGAGGGGCATGCCGGCACAGCCTCTCAGACGGAACCTCGTGCCGGACACCACACAACCACCTGACGTACACGCCGGAACCAGCCGCCGGACACGCCGGAACCTCCGGCTCGACCGCCGGAACGACCGCTGGACATGCAAAATCACCTGCCGGCTACGCCGGAAACACTTGGCGAACACTCCGGAATCACCTGCCGGGCATGCCGGAACCACCTCTCAGATATGCCAGAACCACGTCACAATGACCCCGGAAGCACCTGCCGAGCACGCCGGAACCACCTGCTCGACTCGCCAGAACCACCTGCCGGACACGCAAAAATCACCTGCCAGCTACGCCACAACCAGTTGGGGAACACTTCGGAATCACCTGCCGGGCTTGCTGGAAACACCTGCCAGTCATGCCAAAATCACCTGCCAACTACGCCAGTACCACTTGGCGGACACTGTGGAAACACCTGTCGGGCCGGCCGGAACCACATCTCAGACGTGCCAGAACCATGTGCATGAGATGCTGGAACCACACCCCGAACAGACGGAAAACACCTGCCAGAGCCGTCTGAACAACCTGCCGAGCACGCCGGAGCCACCTGCTCGACTCGCCGGAACCACCTACCTGACATGCCCAAATCACCAGCCGGGTATGCCAGAACCACTTGGCGGACACTCCGGAATCATCTGCCGGACATGCCGGAACCAGCTCTCAGACACACCAGAACCACGTGCCGGAGACGCCGGAAGCACCTGCCGAGCATGCCGGAGCCACCTGCTCGACTCGCCAGAAACACCTGCCGGACACGCCAAAATCACCTGCCGGGTACGCCAGAACCACCTGGCGGACACTCCGAAACCACCTGTCGCGCATGCCGGAACCACCTCTCAGACGTGCCGGAAGCACGTGCCGGAAATGCCGGAATCATCTACCGGACAGACCGGAACCACCTGCCGAGCACGCCGGAGCCACCTGTTCGACTCGCTGGAACCACCTGCCGGACAGGCCAATATCAACTGCTGGCTATGCCAGAACCACCTGGGGGACGGCCCGGAATCACCTGCCAGCCATGGCGGAACCACCTCTCAGACGTACCAGAACCACCTGCCGGAGAAGCTGGAAACACGTCCTGGACAGACTGGAACCACGTGAAGGCCATGCCTGAACCACCTGCCGAGCACGGCGGAACGACTGCCGAACACGCCAATATCACCTGCGTGTTATGCCAGAACCACTTGGAGGACTCTCTGGGATGACCTGCCGGGCATGCCGGAACCACCTCTCAGACGTGCCAGAACCATGTGGCGGACAGTCCGGAATCACCTCTTGGGCATGTGCAACCACCTCTGAGACGTACCAGAACCACATGCCGTGCAGGCTGGAACCGCCTACCGGACAGACCGGAATCACCTTTCGGGCATGCCGGAACCACCTGTCAGATGTGCCAGAAACACGTGCCGGAGACGCCGGAAGCACCTGCCAAGCACGTTGGAACCACCTGCTCAACTCGCCTGAACCACCTGCCGGACATGCCAAAATCACCTGCCGACTATGCCAGAACCACTTGGCGAACACTCCGGAATCACTTGCCGGGCATGCAGGAACCACCTCTCACACATGCCAGAACCACGTGCCAATGACCCCGGAAGCACCAGCCGAGCACGCCGGAACCACCTGCTCGACTCGCCAGAACCACCTGCCGATCACGCAAAAATCACCTGCCGGCTACGCCACAACCAGTTGGTGAACACTTTGGAATCACCTGCCAGGCTTGCTGGAACCACCTGCCAGTCATGCCAAAATCACCTGCCAACTACGCCAGAACCGCTTGGCGGACACTGCGGAAACACCTGTCGGGCCGGCTGGAACCACATCTCAGACGTGCCAGAAACGTGTTCATGAGATGCTGGAACCACACCCCGAACAGACGGATACGACCTTCCAGAACCGCCTGAACCACCTGCTGAGCACGCCGGAACCACCTGCTCGACTGACCGGTACCACCTCCCTGACACGCCAAAATCAGCTGCTGGGTATGCCAGAACCACTTGGCGGACACTCCGGAATCATCTGCCGGACATGCCGGAACCAGCTCTCAGACACACCAGAACCAAGTGCCGGAGACGCCGGAAGCACCTGCCGAGCATGCCGGAGCCACCTGCTCGACTCGCCAGAAACACCTGCCGGACACGCCAAAATCACCTGCCGGGTATGCCAGAACCACCTGGCGGACACTACGGAATCACCTGCCGCGCATGCCGGAACCACCTCTCAGACGTGCCGGAAGCACGTGCCAGACACGCCGGAAACACCTACCGGACAGACCGGAACCACCTGCCAAGAACGCCGGAGCCACCTGTTCGACTCGCTGGAACCACCTGCCGGACAGGCCAATATCTACTGCTGGCTATGCCAGAACCACCTGGGGGACGGTCCGGAATCACCTGCCAGCCATGGCGGGACCACCTCTCAGACGTACCAGAACCACCTGCCGGAGAAGCTGGAAACACGTCCTGGACAGACTGGAACCACGTGACGGCCATGCCTGAACCACCTGCCGAGCACGGCGGAACCACCTGCCGGACACGCCAAAATCACCTGCGGGCTACGCCAGAACCACTTGAACGACTCTCCGAAATGACCTGCCTGGCATGTTGGAACCACCTCTCAGACGTGCCAGAAGCACGTGGCGGACAGTCCGGAATCACCTGTTGGGCATACGCAACCACCTCTGACACGTACCAGAACCACGTGCCGTGCACGCCGGAACCACCTACCGGACAGACCGGAATCAACTTTTGGGCATGCCGGAACCACCAGGCAGATGTGCCAGAAACACGTGCCGGAGACGCCGGAACCACCTGCCGAGCACGTCGCAAGCACCTGCTCAACTCGCCTGAACCACCTGCCGGACACGCCAAAATCACCTGCCCGCTACACCAGCACCACTTCGGGGACTTGCCAGAATCACGTGAGGGGCATGCCGGCACAGCCTCTCAGACTGAACCTCGTGCCGGACACCACAGAACCACCAGCCGTACAGACCAGAACCACATGCCGGACACGCCGGAACCACCGGCTCGACCCGCCGGAACGACCGCTGGACATGCAAAATCACCTGCCGGCTACGCCGGAAACACTTGGCGAACACTCCGGAATCACCTGCCGGGCATGCCGGAACCACCTCTCAGATATGCCAGAACCACGTGCCAATGACCCCGGAAGCACCTGCCGAGCACGCCGGAACCACCTGCTCGACTCGCCAGAACCACCTGCCGGACACGCAAAAATCACCTGCCGGCTACGCCACAACCAGTTGGGGAACACTTCGGAATCACCTGCCGGGCTTGCTGGAACCACCTGCCGGTCATGCCAAAATCACCTGCCAACTACGCCAGTACCACTTGGCGGACACTGTGGAAACACCTGTCGGGCCGGCCGGAACCACATCTCAGACGTGCCAGAACCATGTGCATGAGATGCTGGAACCACACCCCGAACAGACGGAAAACACCTGCCAGACCCGTCTGAACAACGTGCCAAGCACGCCGGAGCCACCTGCTCAACTCGCCGGAACCACCTACCTGACATGCCCAAATCACCAGCCGGGTATGCCAGAACCACTTGGCGGACACTCCGGAATCATCTGCCGGACATGCCGGAACCAGCTCTCAGACACACCAGAACCACGTGCCGGAGACGCCGGAAGCACCTGCCGAGCATGCCGGAGCCACCTGCTCGACTCGCCAGAAACACCTGCCGGACACGCCGAAATCACCTGCCGGGTACGCCAGAACCACCTGGCGGACACTCCGGAACCACCTGTCGTGCATGCCGGAACCACATCTAAGAGGTGCCGGAAGCACGTGCCGGACACGCCGGAATCACCTGCGTGTTATGCCAGAAACACTTGGAGGACTCTCTGGGATGACCTGCCGGGCACGCCGAACCACCTCTCAGACGTGCCAGAACCATGTGGCGGACAGTCCGGAATCACCTGTTGGGCATGCGCAACCACCTCTGAGACGTACCAGAACCACATGCCGTGCAGGCTGGAACCACCTACCGGACAGACCGGAATCACCTTTCGGGCATGCCGGAACCACCTGTCAGATGTGCCAGAAACACGTGCCGGAGACGCCGGAAGCACCTGCCAAGCACGTTGGAACCACCTGCTCAACTCGCCTGAACCACCTGCCGGACATGCCAAAATCACCTGCCGACTATGCCAGAACCACTTGGCGAACACTCCGGAATCACTTGCCGGGCATGCAGGAACCACCTCTCAGACATGCAAGAACCCCGTGCCAATGACCCTGGAAGCACCAGCCGAGCACGCCGGAACCACCTGCTCGACTCGCCAGAACCACCTGCCGATCACGCAAAAATCACCTGCCGGCTACGCCACAACCAGTTGGTGAACACTTTGGAATCACCTGCCAGGCTTGCTGGAACCACCTGCCAGTCATGCCAAAATCACCTGCCAACTACGACAGAACCGCTTGGCGGACACTGCGGAAACACCTGTCGGGCCGGCTGGAACCACATGTCAGACGTGCCAGAAACGTGTTCATGAGATGCTGGAACCAAACCCCGAACAGACGGATACCACCTGCCAGAACCACCTGAACCACCTGCTGAGCACGCCAGAACCACCTGCTCGACTGACAGGTACCACCTCCCTGAAACGCCAAAATCACCTGCTGGGTATGCCAGAACCACTTGGCGGACAGTCCGGAATCATCTGCCGGACATGCCGGAACCAGCTCTCAGACACACCAGAACCAAGTGCCGGAGACGCCCGAAGCACCTGCCGAGCATGCCGGAGCCACCAGCTCGACTCGCCAGAAACACCTGCCGGACACGCCAAAATCACCTGCCGGGTATGCCAGAACCACCTGGCGGACACTACGGAATCACCTGCCGCGCATGCCAGAACCACCTCTCAGACGTGCCGGAAGCACGTGCCGGACACGCCGGAATCACCTACCGGACAGACCGGAACCACCTGCCGAGCACGCCGGAGCCACCTGTTCGACTCGCTGGAACCACCTGCCGGACAGGCCAATATCAACTGCTGGCTATGCCAGAACCACCTGGGGGACGGTCCGGAATCACCTGCCAGCCATGGCGGAACCACCTCTCAGACGTACCAGAACCACCTGCCGGAGAAGCTGTAAACACGTCCTGGACAGACTGGAACCACGTGACGACCATGCCTGAACCACCTGCCGAGCACAGCGGAACCACCTGCCGGACACGCCAAAATCACCTGCGGGCTACGCCAGAACCACTGGGACGACTCTCCGAAATGACCTGCCGGGCATGTTGGAACCACCTCTCAGACGTGCCAGAAGCACGTGGTGGACAGTCCGGAATCACCTGTTGGGAATACGCAACCACCTCTGACACGTACCAGAACCACGTGCTGTGCACGCCGGAACCACCTACCGGACAGACCGGAACCACCTGCCGAGCACGCCGGAGCCACCTATTCGACTCGCTGGAACCACCTGCCGGACAGGCCAATATCAACTGCTGGCTATGCCAGAACCACCTGGGGGACGGTCCGGAATCACCTGCCAGCCATGGCGGAACCACCTCTCAGACGTACCAGAACCACCTGCCGGAGAAGCTGGAAACACGTCCTGGACAGTCTGGAACCACCTGCCGGCCAAGCCTGAACCACCTGCCAAGCACCACGGAACAACCTGCCAGACACGCCAAAATCACCTGCGTGTTATGCCAGAACCACTTGGAGGACTCTCTGGGATGACCTGCCGGGCATGCCGGAAACACCTCTCAGACGTGCCAGAACCATGTGGCGGACAGTCCGGAATCACCTGTTGGGCATACGCAACCACCTCTGAGACGTACCAGAACCACGTGCCGTGCACGCCGGAACCACCTACCGGACAGACCGGAATCAACTTTTGGGCATGCCGGAACCACCAGTCAGATGTGCCAGAAACACGTGCCGGAGACGCCGGAAGCGCATGCCGACCACGTCGCAACCACCTGCTCAACTCACCTGAACCACCTGCCGGACACGCCAATATCGCCTGCCCGCTACACCAGCACCACTTCGGGGACAAGCCGGAATCACGTGAGGGGCATGCCGGCACAGCCTCTCAGACGGAACCTCGTGCAGGACACCACACAACCACCTGACGGACACTCTGGAACCAGCCGTCGGACACGCCGGAACCACCGGCTCGACCGCCGGAACGACCGCTGGACATGCAAAATCACCTGCCGGCTACGCCGGAAACACTTGGCGGACACTGTGGAAACACCTGTCGGGCCGGCCGGAACCACATCTCAGACGTGCCAGAACCATGTGCATGAGATGCTGGAACCACACCCTGAACAGACGGAAAACACCTGCCAGACCCGTCTGAACAACCTGCCGAGCACGCCGGAGCCACCTGCTCGACTCGCCGGGACCACCTACCTGACATGCCCAAATCACCAGCCGGGTATGCCAGAACCACTTGGCGGACACTCCGGAATCATATGCCGGACATGCCGGAACCAGCTCTCAGACACACCAGAACCACGTGCCGGAGACGCCGGAAGCACCTGCCGAGCATGCCGGAGCCACCTGCTCGACTCGCCAGAAACACCTGCCGGACACGCCAAAATCACCTGCCGGGTACGCCAGAACCACCTGGCGGACACTCCGAAACCACCTGTCGCGCATGCCGGAACCACCTCTCAGACGTGCCGGAAGCACGTGCCGGACACGCCGGAATCACCTACCGGACAGACCGGAACCACCTGCCGAGCACGCCGGAGCCACCTGTTCGACTCGCTGGAACCACCTGCCGGACAGGCCAATATCAACTGCTGGCTATGCCAGAACCACCTGGGGGACGGTCCGGAATCACCTGCCAGCCATGGCGGAACCACCTCTCAGACGTACCAGAACCACCTGCCGGAGAAGCTGTAAACACGTCCTGGACAGACTGGAACCACGTGACGGCCATGCCTGAACCGCCTGCCGAGCACGGCGGAACCACCTGCCGGACACGCCAAAATCACCTGCGGGCTACGCCAGAACCACTGGGACGACTCTCCGAAATGACCTGCCGGGAATGTTGGAACCACCTCTCAGACGTGCCAGAAGCACGTGGTGGACAGTCCGGAATCACCTGTTGGGAATACGCAACCACCTCTGACACGTACCAGAACCACGTGCCGTGCACGCCGGAACCACCTACCGGACAGACCGGAATCAACTTTTGGGCATGCCGGAACCACCAGTCAGATGTGCCAGAAACACGTGCCGGAGAGGCCGGAAGCACCTGCCGAGCACGTCGCAAGCACCTGCTCAACTCGCCTGAACCACCTGCCGGACACGCCAAAATCACCTGCCTGCTACACCAGCACCACTTCGGGGTCATGCCGGAATCACGTGAGGGGCATGCCGGCACAGCCTCTCAGACTGAACCTCGTGCCGGACACCACAGAACCACCTGCCGGACAGACCGGAACCACCTGCCGGACACGCTGGAACCACCGGCTCGACCCGCCGGAACGACCGCTGGACATGCAAAATCACCTGCCGGCTACGCCGGAAACACTTGGCGAACACTCCGGAATCACCTGCCAGGCATGCCGGAACCACCTCTCAGATATGCCAGAACCACATGCCAATGACCCCGGACGCACCTGCCGAGCACGCCGGAACCACCTGCTCGACTCGCCAGAACCACCTGCCGGACACGCAAAAATCACCTGCCGGCTACGCCACAACCAGTTGGGGAACACTTCGGAATCACCTGCCGGGCTTGCTGGAACCACCTGCCGGTCATGCCAAAATCACCTGCCAACTACGCCAGTACCACTTGGCGGACACTGTGGAAACACCTGTCGGGCCGGCCGGAACCACATCTCAGACGTGCCAGAACCATGTGCATGAGATGCTGGAACCACACCCCGAACAGACGGAAAACACCTGCCAGACCCGTCTGAACAACGTGCCGAGCACGCCGGAGCCACCTGCTCGACTCGCCGGAACCACCTACCTGACATGCCCAAATCCCCAGCCGGGTATGCCAGAACCACTTGGCGGACACTCCGAAACCGCCTGTCGCGCATGCCGGAACCACCTCTCAGACGTGCCGGAAGCACGTGCCGGACACGCCGGAATCACCTACCGGACAGACCGGAACCACCTGCCGAGCACGCCGGAGCCAACTGTTCGACTCGCTGGAACCACCTGCCAGACAGGCCAATATCAACTGCTGGCTATGCCAGAACCACCTGGGGGACGGTCCGGAAGCACCTGCCAGCCATGGCGGAACCACCTCTCAGACGTACCAGAACCACCTGCCGGAGAAGCTGGAAACACGTCCTGGAAAGTCTGGAACCACCTGCCGGCCAAGCCTGAACCACCTGCCAAGCACAACAGAACAACCTGCCAGACACGCCAAAATCACCTGCGTGTTATGCCAGAACCACATGGAGGACTCTCTGGGATGACCTGCCGGGCATGCCGGAACCACCTCTCAGACGTGCCAGAACCATGTGGCGGACAGTCCGGAATCACCTGTTGGGCATGCGCAACCACCTCTGAGACGTACCAGAACCACATGCCGTGCAGGCTGGAACCGCCTACCGGACAGAACGGAATCACATTTCGGGCATGCCAGAACCACCTGTCAGATGTGCCAGAAACACGTGCCGGAGACGCCGGAAGCACCTGCCAAGCACGTTGGAAACACCTGCTCAACTCGCCTGAACCACCTGCTGGACATGCCAAAATCACCTGCCGACTATGCCAGAACCACTTGGCGAACACTCCGGAATCACTTGCCGGGCATGCAGGAACCACCTCTCAGACATGCCAGAACCCCGTGCCAATGACCCCGGAAGCACCAGCCGAGCACGCCGGAACCACCTGCTCGACTCGCCAGAACCACCTGCCGATCACGCAAAAATCACCTGCCGGCTACGCCACAACCAATTGGTGAACACTTCGGAATCACCTGCCGGGCTTGCTGGAACCACCTGCCGGTCATGCCAAAATCACCTGCCAACTACGCCAGTATCACTTGGCGGACACTGTGGAAACACCTGTCGGGCCGGCCGGAACCACATCTCAGACGTGCCAAAACCATGTGCATGAGATGCTGGAACCACACCCCGAACAGACGGAAAACACCTGCCAGACACGTCTGAACAACGTGCCGAGCATGCCGGAGCCACCTGCTCGACTCGGCAGAACCACATACCTGACATGCCCAAATCACCAGCCGGGTATGCCAGAACCACTTGGCGGACACTCCGGAATCATTTGCCGGACATGCCGGAACCAGCTCTCAGACACACCAGAACCACGTGCCGGAGACGCCGGAAGCACCTGCCGAGCATGCCGGAGCCACCTGCTCGACTCGCCAGAAACACCTGCCGGACACGCCAAAATCACCTGCCGGGTACGCCAGAACCACCTGGCGGACACTACGGAATCACCTGCCGCGCATGCCGGAACCACCTCTCAGACGTGCCGGAAGCACGTGCCGGACACGCCGGAAACACCTACCGGACAGACCGGAACCACCTGCCAAGAACGCCGGAGCCACCTGTTCGACTCGCTGGAACCACCTGCCGGACAGGCCAATATCAACTGCTGGCTATGCCAGAACCACCTGGGGGACAGTCCGGGATCACCTGCCAGCCATGGCGGAACCACCTCTCAGACGTACCAGAACCACCTGCCGGAGAAGCTGGAAACACGTCCTGGACAGACTGGAACCACGTGACGGCCATGCCTGAACCACCTGCCGAGCACGGCGCAACCACCTGCTGGACACGCGAAAATCACCTGCGGGCTGCGCCAGAACCACTTGGACGACTCTCCGAAATGACCTGCCGGGCATGTTGGAATCACCTCTCAGACGTGCCAGAAGCACGTGGCGGACAGTCCGGAATCACCTGTTGGGCATACGCAACCACCTCTGACACGTACCAGAACCACGTGCCGTGCACGCCGGAACCACCTACAGGACAGACCGGAATCAACTTTTGGGCATGCCGGAACCACCAGTCAGATGTGCCAGAAACACGTGCCGGTGACGCCGGAAGCACTTGCCGAGCACGTCGCAACCACCTGCTCAACTCGCCTGAACCACCTGCCGGACACGCCAAAATCACCTGCCCGCTACTCCAGCACCACTTCGGGGACAAGCCGGAATCACGTGAGGGTCATGACGGCACAGCCTCTCAGACTGAACCTCGTGCCGGACACCACAGAACCACCTGCCGGACAGACCGGAACCACCTGCCGGACACGCCGGAACCACCGGCTCGACCCGCCGGAACGACCGCTGGACATGCAAAATCACCTGCCGGCTACGCCGGAAACACTTGGCGAACACTCCGGAATCACCTGCCGGGCATCCCGGAACCACCTCTCAGATATGCCAGAACCACGTGCCAATGACCCCGGAAGCACCTGCCCAGCACGCCGGAACCACCTGCTCGACTCGCCAGAACCACCTGCCGGACACGCAAAAATCACCTGCCGGCTACGCCACAACCAGTTGGGGAACACTTCGGAATCACCTGCCGGGCTTGCTGGAACCACCTGCCGGTCATGCCAAAATCACCTGCCAACTACGCCAGTACCACTTGGCGGACACTGTGGAAACACCTGTCGGGCCGGCCGGAACCACATCTCAGACGTGCCAGAACCATGTGCATGAGATGCTGGAACCACACCCCGAACAGATGGAAAACACCTGCCAGACCCGTCTGAACAACGTGCCGAGCACGCCGGAGCCACCTGCTCGACTCGCCGGAACCACCTACCTGACATGCCCAAATCACCAGCCGGGTATGCCAGAACCACTTGGCGGACACTCCGGAATCATCTGCCGGACATGCCGGAACCAGCTCTCAGACACACCAGAACCACGTGCCGGAGACGCCGGAAGCACCTGCCGAGCATGCCGGAGCCAACTGCTCGACTCGCCAGAAACACCTGCCGGACACGCCAAAATCACCTGCCGGGTAGGCCAGAACCACCTGGCGGACACTCCGAAACCACCTTTCGCGCATGCCGGAACCACCTCTCAGACGTGCCGGAAGCACGTGCCGGACACGCCGGAATCACCTACCGGACAGACCGGAACCACCTGCCGAGCACGCCGGAGCCACCTGTTCGACTCGCTGGAACCACCTGCCGGACAGGCCAATATCAACTGCTGGCTATGCCAGAACCACCTGGGGGACGGTCCGGAATCACCTGCCAGCCATGGCGGAACCACCTCTCAGACGTACCAGAACCACCTGCCGGAGAAGCTGGAAACACGTCCTGGACAGTCTGGAACCACCTGCCGGCCAAGCCTGAACCACCTGCCAAGCACAATGGAACAACCTGCCAGACACGCCAAAATCACCTGCGTGTTATGCCAGAACCACTTGGAGGACTCTCTGGGATGACCTGTCGGGCATGCCGGAACCACCTCTCAGACGTGCCAGAACCATGTGGCGGACAGTCCGGAATCACCTGTTGGGCATGCGCAACCACCTCTGAGACGTACCAGAACCACATGCCGTGCAGGCTGGAACCACCTACCGGACAGACCGGAATCACCTTCGGGCATGCCGGAACCACCTGTCAGATGTGCCAGAAACACGTGCCGGAGACGCCGGAAGCACCTGCCAAGCACGTTGGAACCACCTGCTCAACTCGCCTGAACCACCTGCCGGACATGCCAAAGTCATCTGCCGACTATGCCAGAACCACTTGGCGAACACTCCGGAATCACTTGCCGGGCATGCAGGAACCACCTCTCAGACATGCCAGAACCCCGTGCCAATGACCCCGGAAGCACCAGCCGAGCACGCCGGAACCACCTGCTCGACTCGCCAGAACCACCTGCCGATCACGCAAAAATCACCTGCCGGCTACACCACAACCAGTTGGTGAACACTTTGGAATCACCTGCCAGGCTTGCTGGAACCACCTGCCAGTCATGCCACAATCACCTGCCAACTACGCCAGAACCGCTTGGCGGACACT
>NW_027227164.1:0-18630 GCF_037783145.1 Equus przewalskii
CCAGCCATGCCGGAACCACCTGTCAGATGTGCCAGAAACACGTGCCGGAGACGCCGGAAGCACCTGCCAAGCACGTTGGAACCACCTGCTCAACTCGCCTGAACCCGCACCTGCCGGACATGCCAAAATCACCTGCCGACTATGCCAGAACCACTTGGCGAACACTCCGGAATCACTTGCCGGGCATGCAGGAACCACCTCTCAGACATGCCAGAACCCCGTGCCAATGACCCCGGAAGCACCAGCCGAGCACGCCGGAACCACCTGCTCGACTCGCCAGAACCACCTGCCGATCACGCAAAAATCACCTGCCGGCTACGCCACAACCAGTTGGTGAACACTTTGGAATCACCTGCCAGGCTTGCTGGAACCACCTGCCAGTCATGCCAAAATCACCTGCCAACTACGCCAGAACCGCTTGGCGGACACTGCGGAAACACCTGTCGGGCCGGCTGGAACCACATCTCAGACGTGCCAGAAACGTGTTCATGAGATGCTGGAACCACACCCCGAACAGACGGATACCACCTTCCAGAACCGCCTGAACCACCTGCTGAGCACGCCGGAACCACCTGCTCGACTCACCGGTACCACCTCCCTGACACGCCAAAATCACCTGCTGGGTATGCCAGAACCACTTGGCGGACACTCCGGAATCATCTGCCGGACATGCCGGAACCAGCTCTCAGACACACCAGAACCAAGTGCCGGAGACGCCGGAAGCACCTGCCGAGCATGCCGGAGCCACCTGCTCGACTCGCCAGAAACACCTGCCGGACACGCCAAAATCACCTGCCGGGTATGCCAGAACCACCTGGCGGACACTACGGAATCACCTGCCGCGCATGCCGGAACCACCTCTCAGACGTGCCGGAAGCACGTGCCGGACACGCCGGAAACACCTACCGGACAGACCGGAACCACCTGCCAAGAACGCCGGAGCCACCTGTTCGACTCGCTGGAACCACCTGCCGGACAGGCCAATATCAACTGCTGGCTATGCCAGAACCACCTGGGGGACAGTCCGGGATCACCTGCCAGCCATGGTGGAACCACCTCTCAGACGTACCAGAACCACCTGCCGGAGAAGCTGGAAACACGTCCTGGACAGACTGGAACCACGTGACGGCCATGCCTGAACCACCTGCCGAGCACGGCGGAACCACCTGCCGGACACGCCAAAATCACCCGCGGGCTACGCCAGAACCACTTGGACGACTCTCCGAAATGACCTGCCGGGCATGTTGGAACCACCTCTCAGACGTGCCAGAAGCACGTGGCGGACAGTCCGGAATCACCTGTTGGGCATACGCAACCACCTCTGACACGTACCAGAACCACGTGCCGTGCACGCCGGAACCACCTACCGGACAGACCGGAATCAACTTTTGGGCATGCCGGAACCACCAGTCAGATGTGCCAGAAACACGTGCCGGAGACGCCGGAAGCACCTGCCGAGCACGTCGCAACCACCTGCTCAACTCGCCTGAACCACCTGCCGGACACGCCAAAATCACCTGCCCGCTACACCAGCATCACTTCGGGGACAAGCCGGAATCACGTGAGGGGCATGCCGGCACAGCCTCTCAGACTGAACCTCGTGCCGGACACCAGAGAACCACCTGCCGGACAGACCGGAACCACCTGCCGGACACGCCGGAACCACCGGCTCGACCCGCCGGAACGACCGCTGGACATGCAAAATCACCTGCCGGCTACGCCGGAAACACTTGGCGAACACTCCGGAATCACCTGCCGGGCATGCCGGAACCACCTCTCAGATATGCCAGAACCACGTGCCAATGACCCCGGAAGCACCTGCCGAGCACGCCGGAACCACCTGCTCGACTCGCCAGAACCACCTGCCGGACACGCAAAAATCACCTGCCGGCTACGCCACAACCAGTTGGGGAACACTTCGGAATCACCTGCCGGGCTTGCTGGAACCACCTGCCGGTCATGCCAAAATCACCTGCCAACTACGCCAGTACCACTTGGCGGACACTGTGGAAACACCTGTCGGGCCGGCCGGAACCACATCTCAGACGTGCCAGAACCATGTGCATGAGATGCTGGAACCACACCCCGAACAGACGGAAAACACCTGCCAGACCCGTCTGAACAACCTGCCGAGCACGCCGGAGCCACCTGCTCGACTCGCCGGAACCACCTACCTGACATGCCCAAATCACCAGCCGGGTATGCCAGAACCACTTGGCGGACACTCCGGAATCATCTGCCGGACATGCCGGAACCAGCTCTCAGACACACCAGAACCACGTGCCGGAGACGCCGGAAGCACCTGCCGAGCATGCCGGAGCCACCTGCTCGACTCGCCAGAAACACCTGCCGGACACACCAAAATCACCTGCCGGGTACGCCAGAACCACCTGGCGGACACTCCGAAACCACCTGTCGCGCATGCCGGAACCACCTCTCAGACGTGCCGGAAGCACGTGCCGGACACGCCGGAATCACCTACCGGACAGACCGGAACCACCTGCCGAGCACGCCGGAGCCACCTGTTCGACTCGCTGGAACCACCTGCCGGACAGGCCAATATCAACTGCTGGCTATGCCAGAACCACCTGGGGGACGGTCCGGAATCACCTGCCAGCCATGGCGGAACCACCTCTCAGACGTACCAGAACCACCTGCCGGAGAAGCTGGAAACACGTCCTGGACAGTCTGGAACCACCTGCCGGCCAAGCCTGAACCACCTGCCAAGCACAACGGAACAACCTGCCAGACACGCCAAAATCACCTGCGTGTTATGCCAGAACCACTTGGAGGACTCTCTGGGATGACCTGCCGGGCATGCCGGAACCACCTCTCAGACGTGCCAGAACCATGTGGCGGACAGTCCGGAATCACCTGTTGGGCATGCGCAACCACCTCTGAGACGTACCAGAACCACATGCCGTGCAGGCTGGAACCACCTACCGGACAGACCGGAATCACCTTTCGGGCATGCCGGAACCACCTGTCAGATGTGCCAGAAACACGTGCCGGAGACGCCGGAAGCACCTGCCAAGCACGTTGGAACCACCTGCTCAACTCGCCTGAACCACCTGCCGGACATGCCAAAATCACCTGCCGACTATGCCAGAACCACTTGGCGAACACTCCGGAATCACTTGCCGGGCATGCAGGAACCACCTCTCAGACATGCCAGAACCCCGTGCCAATGACCCCGGAAGCACCAGCCGAGCACGCCGGAACCACCTGCTCGACTCGCCAGAACCACCTGCCGATCACGCAAAAATCACCTGCCGGCTACGCCACAACCAGTTGGTGAACACTTTGGAATCACCTGCCAGGCTTGCTGGAACCACCTGCCAGTCATGCCAAAATCACCTGCCAACTACGCCAGAACCGCTTGGCGGACACTGCGGAAACACCTGTCGGGCCGGCTGGAACCACATCTCAGACGTGCCAGAAACGTGTTCATGAGATGCTGGAACCACACCCCGAACAGACGGATACCACCTTCCAGAACCGCCTGAACCACCTGCTGAGCACGCCGGAACCACCTGCTCGACTCACCGGTACCACCTCCCTGACACGCCAAAATCACCTGCTGGGTATGCCAGAACCACTTGGCGGACACTCCGGAATCATCTGCCGGACATGCCGGAACCAGCTCTCAGACACACCAGAACCAAGTGCCGGAGACGCCGGAAGCACCTGCCGAGCATGCCGGAGCCACCTGCTCGACTCGCCAGAAACACCTGCCGGACACGCCAAAATCACCTGCCGGGTATGCCAGAACCACCTGGCGGACACTACGGAATCACCTGCCGCGCATGCCGGAACCACCTCTCAGACGTGCCGGAAGCACGTGCCGGACACGCCGGAAACACCTACCGGACAGACCGGAACCACCTGCCAAGAACGCCGGAGCCACCTGTTCGACTCGCTGGAACCACCTGCCGGACAGGCCAATATCAACTGCTGGCTATGCCAGAACCACCTGGGGGACAGTCCGGGATCACCTGCCAGCCATGGTGGAACCACCTCTCAGACGTACCAGAACCACCTGCCGGAGAAGCTGGAAACACGTCCTGGACAGACTGGAACCACGTGACGGCCATGCCTGAACCACCTGCCGAGCACGGCGGAACCACCTGCCGGACACGCCAAAATCACCCGCGGGCTACGCCAGAACCACTTGGACGACTCTCCGAAATGACCTGCCGGGCATGTTGGAACCACCTCTCAGACGTGCCAGAAGCACGTGGCGGACAGTCCGGAATCACCTGTTGGGCATACGCAACCACCTCTGACACGTACCAGAACCACGTGCCGTGCACGCCGGAACCACCTACCGGACAGACCGGAATCAACTTTTGGGCATGCCGGAACCACCAGTCAGATGTGCCAGAAACACGTGCCGGAGACGCCGGAAGCACCTGCCGAGCACGTCGCAACCACCTGCTCAACTCGCCTGAACCACCTGCCGGACACGCCAAAATCACCTGCCCGCTACACCAGCATCACTTCGGGGACAAGCCGGAATCACGTGAGGGGCATGCCGGCACAGCCTCTCAGACTGAACCTCGTGCCGGACACCAGAGAACCACCTGCCGGACAGACCGGAACCACCTGCCGGACACGCCGGAACCACCGGCTCGACCCGCCGGAACGACCGCTGGACATGCAAAATCACCTGCCGGCTACGCCGGAAACACTTGGCGAACACTCCGGAATCACCTGCCGGGCATGCCGGAACCACCTCTCAGATATGCCAGAACCACGTGCCAATGACCCCGGAAGCACCTGCCGAGCACGCCGGAACCACCTGCTCGACTCGCCAGAACCACCTGCCGGACACGCAAAAATCACCTGCCGGCTACGCCACAACCAGTTGGGGAACACTTCGGAATCACCTGCCGGGCTTGCTGGAACCACCTGCCGGTCATGCCAAAATCACCTGCCAACTACGCCAGTACCACTTGGCGGACACTGTGGAAACACCTGTCGGGCCGGCCGGAACCACATCTCAGACGTGCCAGAACCATGTGCATGAGATGCTGGAACCACACCCCGAACAGACGGAAAACACCTGCCAGACCCGTCTGAACAACCTGCCGAGCACGCCGGAGCCACCTGCTCGACTCGCCGGAACCACCTACCTGACATGCCCAAATCACCAGCCGGGTATGCCAGAACCACTTGGCGGACACTCCGGAATCATCTGCCGGACATGCCGGAACCAGCTCTCAGACACACCAGAACCACGTGCCGGAGACGCCGGAAGCACCTGCCGAGCATGCCGGAGCCACCTGCTCGACTCGCCAGAAACACCTGCCGGACACACCAAAATCACCTGCCGGGTACGCCAGAACCACCTGGCGGACACTCCGAAACCACCTGTCGCGCATGCCGGAACCACCTCTCAGACGTGCCGGAAGCACGTGCCGGACACGCCGGAATCACCTACCGGACAGACCGGAACCACCTGCCGAGCACGCCGGAGCCACCTGTTCGACTCGCTGGAACCACCTGCCGGACAGGCCAATATCAACTGCTGGCTATGCCAGAACCACCTGGGGGACGGTCCGGAATCACCTGCCAGCCATGGCGGAACCACCTCTCAGACGTACCAGAACCACCTGCCGGAGAAGCTGGAAACACGTCCTGGACAGTCTGGAACCACCTGCCGGCCAAGCCTGAACCACCTGCCAAGCACAACGGAACAACCTGCCAGACACGCCAAAATCACCTGCGTGTTATGCCAGAACCACTTGGAGGACTCTCTGGGATGACCTGCCGGGCATGCCGGAACCACCTCTCAGACGTGCCAGAACCATGTGGCGGACAGTCCGGAATCACCTGTTGGGCATGCGCAACCACCTCTGAGACGTACCAGAACCACATGCCGTGCAGGCTGGAACCACCTACCGGACAGACCGGAATCACCTTTCGGGCATGCCGGAACCACCTGTCAGATGTGCCACAAACACGTGCCGGAGACGCCGGAAGCACCTGCCAAGCACGTTGGAACCACCTGCTCAACTCGCCTGAACCACCTGCCGGACATGCCAAAATCACCTGCCGACTATGCCAGAACCACTTGGCGAACACTCCGGAATCACTTGCCGGGCATGCAGGAACCACCTCTCAGACATGCCAGAACCCCGTGCCAATGACCCCGGAAGCACCAGCCGAGCACGCCGGAACCACCTGCTCGACTCGCCAGAACCACCTGCCGATCACGCAAAAATCACCTGCCGGCTACGCCACAACCAGTTGGTGAACACTTTGGAATCACCTGCCAGGCTTGCTGGAACCACCTGCCAGTCATGCCAAAATCACCTGCCAACTACGCCAGAACCGCTTGGCGGACACTGCGGAAACACCTGTCGGGCCGGCTGGAACCACATCTCAGACGTGCCAGAAACGTGTTCATGAGATGCTGGAACCACACCCCGAACAGACGGATACCACCTGCCAGAACCGCCTGAACCACCTGCTGAGCACGCCGGAACCACCTGCTCGACTCACCGGTACCACCTCCCTGACACGCCAAAATCACCTGCTGGGTATGCCAGAACCACTTGGCGGACACTCCGGAATCATCTGCCGGACATGCCGGAACCAGCTCTCAGACACACCAGAACCAAGTGCCGGAGACGCCGGAAGCACCTGCCGAGCATGCCGGAGCCACCTGCTCGACTCGCCAGAAACACCTGCCGGACACGCCAAAATCACCTGCCGGGTATGCCAGAACCACCTGGCGGACACTACGGAATCACCTGCCGCGCATGCCGGAACCACCTCTCAGACGTGCCGGAAGCACGTGCCGGACACGCCGGAAACACCTACCGGACAGACCGGAACCACCTGCCAAGAACGCCGGAGCCACCTGTTCGACTCGCTGGAACCACCTGCCGGACAGGCCAATATCAACTGCTGGCTATGCCAGAACCACCTGGGGGACAGTCCGGGATCACCTGCCAGCCATGGCGGAACCACCTCTCAGACGTACCAGAACCACCTGCCGGAGAAGCTGGAAACACGTCCTGGACAGACTGGAACCACGTGACGGCCATGCCTGAACCACCTGCCGAGCACGGCGGAACCACCTGCCGGACACGCCAAAATCACCCGCGGGCTACGCCAGAACCACTTGGACGACTCTCCGAAATGACCTGCCGGGCATGTTGGAACCACCTCTCAGACGTGCCAGAAGCACGTGGCGGACAGTCCGGAATCACCTGTTGGGCATACGCAACCACCTCTGACACGTACCAGAACCACGTGCCGTGCACGCCGGAACCACCTACCGGACAGACCGGAATCAACTTTTGGGCATGCCGGAACCACCAGTCAGATGTGCCAGAAACACGTGCCGGAGACGCCGGAAGCACCTGCCGAGCACGTCGCAACCACCTGCTCAACTCGCCTGAACCACCTGCCGGACACGCCAAAATCACCTGCCCGCTACACCAGCATCACTTCGGGGACAAGCCGGAATCACGTGAGGGGCATGCCGGCACAGCCTCTCAGACTGAACCTCGTGCCGGACACCAGAGAACCACCTGCCGGACAGACCGGAACCACCTGCCGGACACGCCGGAACCACCGGCTCGACCCGCCGGAACGACCGCTGGACATGCAAAATCACCTGCCGGCTACGCCGGAAACACTTGGCGAACACTCCGGAATCACCTGCCGGGCATGCCGGAACCACCTCTCAGATATGCCAGAACCACGTGCCAATGACCCCGGAAGCACCTGCCGAGCACGCCGGAACCACCTGCTCGACTCGCCAGAACCACCTGCCGGACACGCAAAAATCACCTGCCGGCTACGCCACAACCAGTTGGGGAACACTTCGGAATCACCTGCCGGGCTTGCTGGAACCACCTGCCGGTCATGCCAAAATCACCTGCCAACTACGCCAGTACCACTTGGCGGACACTGTGGAAACACCTGTCGGGCCGGCCGGAACCACATCTCAGACGTGCCAGAACCATGTGCATGAGATGCTGGAACCACACCCCGAACAGACGGAAAACACCTGCCAGACCCGTCTGAACAACCTGCCGAGCACGCCGGAGCCACCTGCTCGACTCGCCGGAACCACCTACCTGACATGCCCAAATCACCAGCCGGGTATGCCAGAACCACTTGGCGGACACTCCGGAATCATCTGCCGGACATGCCGGAACCAGCTCTCAGACACACCAGAACCACGTGCCGGAGACGCCGGAAGCACCTGCCGAGCATGCCGGAGCCACCTGCTCGACTCGCCAGAAACACCTGCCGGACACGCCAAAATCACCTGCCGGGTACGCCAGAACCACCTGGCGGACACTCCGAAACCACCTGTCGCGCATGCCGGAACCACCTCTCAGACGTGCCGGAAGCACGTGCCGGACACGCCGGAATCACCTACCGGACAGACCGGAACCACCTGCCGAGCACGCCGGAGCCACCTGTTCGACTCGCTGGAACCACCTGCCGGACAGGCCAATATCAACTGCTGGCTATGCCAGAACCACCTGGGGGACGGTCCGGAATCACCTGCCAGCCATGGCGGAACCACCTCTCAGACGTACCAGAACCACCTGCCGGAGAAGCTGGAAACACGTCCTGGACAGTCTGGAACCACCTGCCGGCCAAGCCTGAACCACCTGCCAAGCACAACGGAACAACCTGCCAGACACGCCAAAATCACCTGCGTGTTATGCCAGAACCACTTGGAGGACTCTCTGGGATGACCTGCCGGGCATGCCGGAACCACCTCTCAGACGTGCCAGAACCATGTGGCGGACAGTCCGGAATCACCTGTTGGGCATGCGCAACCACCTCTGAGACGTACCAGAACCACATGCCGTGCAGGCTGGAACCACCTACCGGACAGACCGGAATCACCTTTCGGGCATGCCGGAACCACCTGTCAGATGTGCCACAAGCCTGAACCACCTGCCAAGCACAACGGAACAACCTGCCAGACACGCCAAAATCACCTGCGTGTTATGCCACAACCACTTGGAGGACTCTCTGGGATGACCTGCCGGGCATGCCGGAACCACCTCTCAGACGTGCCAGAACCATGTGGCGGACAGTCCGGAATCACCTGTTGGGCATGCGCAACCACCTCTGAGACGTACCAGAACCACATGCCGTGCAGGCTGGAACCACCTACCGGACACACCGGAATCACCTTTCGGGCATGCCGGAACCACCTGTCAGATGTGCCAGAAACACGTGCCGGAGACGCCGGAAGCACCTGCCAAGCACGTTGGAACCACCTGCTCAACTCGCCTGAACCACCTGCCGGACATGCCAAAATCACCTGCCGACTATGCCAGAACCACTTGGCGAACACTCCGGAATCACTTGCCGGGCATGCAGGAACCACCTCTCAGACATGCCAGAACCCCGTGCCAATGACCCCGGAAGCACCAGCCGAGCACGCCGGAACCACCTGCTCGACTCGCCAGAACCACCTGCCGATCACGCAAAAATCACCTGCCGGCTACGCCACAACCAGTTGGTGAACACTTTGGAATCACCTGCCAGGCTTGCTGGAACCACCTGCCAGTCATGCCAAAATCACCTGCCAACTACGCCAGAACCGCTTGGCGGACACTGCGGAAACACCTGTCGGGCCGGCTGGAACCACATCTCAGACGTGCCAGAAACGTGTTCATGAGATGCTGGAACCACACCCCGAACAGACGGATACCACCTGCCAGAACCGCCTGAACCACCTGCTGAGCACGCCGGAACCACCTGCTCGACTCACCGGTACCACCTCCCTGACACGCCAAAATCACCTGCTGGGTATGCCAGAACCACTTGGCGGACACTCCGGAATCATCTGCCGGACATGCCGGAACCAGCTCTCAGACACACCAGAACCAAGTGCCGGAGACGCCGGAAGCACCTGCCGAGCATGCCGGAGCCACCTGCTCGACTCGCCAGAAACACCTGCCGGACACGCCAAAATCACCTGCCGGGTATGCCAGAACCACCTGGCGGACACTACGGAATCACCTGCCGCGCATGCCGGAACCACCTCTCAGACGTGCCGGAAGCACGTGCCGGACACGCCGGAAACACCTACCGGACAGACCGGAACCACCTGCCAAGAACGCCGGAGCCACCTGTTCGACTCGCTGGAACCACCTGCCGGACAGGCCAATATCAACTGCTGGCTATGCCAGAACCACCTGGGGGACAGTCCGGGATCACCTGCCAGCCATGGCGGAACCACCTCTCAGACGTACCAGAACCACCTGCCGGAGAAGCTGGAAACACGTCCTGGACAGACTGGAACCACGTGACGGCCATGCCTGAACCACCTGCCGAGCACGGCGGAACCACCTGCCGGACACGCCAAAATCACCCGCGGGCTACGCCAGAACCACTTGGACGACTCTCCGAAATGACCTGCCGGGCATGTTGGAACCACCTCTCAGACGTGCCAGAAGCACGTGGCGGACAGTCCGGAATCACCTGTTGGGCATACGCAACCACCTCTGACACGTACCAGAACCACGTGCCGTGCACGCCGGAACCACCTACCGGACAGACCGGAATCAACTTTTGGGCATGCCGGAACCACCAGTCAGATGTGCCAGAAACACGTGCCGGAGACGCCGGAAGCACCTGCCGAGCACGTCGCAACCACCTGCTCAACTCGCCTGAACCACCTGCCGGACACGCCAAAGTCACCTGCCCGCTACACCAGCACCACTTCGGGGACAAGCCGGAATCACGTGAGGGGCATGCCGGCACAGCCTCTCAGACTGAACCTCGTGCCGGACACCACAGAACCACCTGCCGGACAGACCGGAACCACCTGCCGGACACGCCGGAACCACCGGCTCGACCCGCCGGAACGACCGCTGGACATGCAAAATCACCTGCCGGCTACGCCGGAAACACTTGGCGAACACTCCGGAATCACCTGCCGGGCATGCCGGAACCACCTCTCAGATATGCCAGAACCACGTGCCAATGACCCCGGAAGCACCTGCCGAGCACGCCGGAACCACCTGCTCGACTCGCCAGAACCACCTGCCGGACACGCAAAAATCACCTGCCGGCTACGCCACAACCAGTTGGGGAACACTTCGGAATCACCTGCCGGGCTTGCTGGAACCACCTGCCGGTCATGCCAAAATCACCTGCCAACTACGCCAGTACCACTTGGCGGACACTGTGGAAACACCTGTCGGGCCGGCCGGAACCACATCTCAGACGTGCCAGAACCATGTGCATGAGATGCTGGAACCACACCCCGAACAGACGGAAAACACCTGCCAGACCCGTCTGAACAACCTGCCGAGCACGCCGGAGCCACCTGCTCGACTCGCCGGAACCACCTACCTGACATGCCCAAATCACCAGCCGGGTATGCCAGAACCACTTGGCGGACACTCCGGAATCATCTGCCGGACATGCCGGAACCAGCTCTCAGACACACCAGAACCACGTGCCGGAGACGCCGGAAGCACCTGCCGAGCATGCCGGAGCCACCTGCTCGACTCGCCAGAAACACCTGCCGGACACGCCAAAATCACCTGCCGGGTACGCCAGAACCACCTGGCGGACACTCCGAAACCACCTGTCGCGCATGCCGGAACCACCTCTCAGACGTGCCGGAAGCACGTGCCGGACACGCCGGAATCACCTACCGGACAGACCGGAACCACCTGCCGAGCACGCCGGAGCCACCTGTTCGACTCGCTGGAACCACCTGCCGGACAGGCCAATATCAACTGCTGGCTATGCCAGAACCACCTGGGGGACGGTCCGGAATCACCTGCCAGCCATGGCGGAACCACCTCTCAGACGTACCAGAACCACCTGCCGGAGAAGCTGGAAACACGTCCTGGACAGTCTGGAACCACCTGCCGGCCAAGCCTGAACCACCTGCCAAGCACAACGGAACAACCTGCCAGACACGCCAAAATCACCTGCGTGTTATGCCAGAACCACTTGGAGGACTCTCTGGGATGACCTGCCGGGCATGCCGGAACCACCTCTCAGACGTGCCAGAACCATGTGGCGGACAGTCCGGAATCACCTGTTGGGCATGCGCAACCACCTCTGAGACGTACCAGAACCACATGCCGTGCAGGCTGGAACCACCTACCGGACACACCGGAATCACCTTTCGGGCATGCCGGAACCACCTGTCAGATGTGCCAGAAACACGTGCCGGAGACGCCGGAAGCACCTGCCAAGCACGTTGGAACCACCTGCTCAACTCGCCTGAACCACCTGCCGGACATGCCAAAATCACCTGCCGACTATGCCAGAACCACTTGGCGAACACTCCGGAATCACTTGCCGGGCATGCAGGAACCACCTCTCAGACATGCCAGAACCCCGTGCCAATGACCCCGGAAGCACCAGCCGAGCACGCCGGAACCACCTGCTCGACTCGCCAGAACCACCTGCCGATCACGCAAAAATCACCTGCCGGCTACGCCACAACCAGTTGGTGAACACTTTGGAATCACCTGCCAGGCTTGCTGGAACCACCTGCCAGTCATGCCAAAATCACCTGCCAACTACGCCAGAACCGCTTGGCGGACACTGCGGAAACACCTGTCGGGCCGGCTGGAACCACATCTCAGACGTGCCAGAAATGTGTTCATGAGATGCTGGAACCACACCCCGAACAGACGGATACCACCTGCCAGAACCGCCTGAACCACCTGCTGAGCACGCCGGAACCACCTGCTCGACTCACCGGTACCACCTCCCTGACACGCCAAAATCACCTGCTGGGTCTGCCAGAACCACTTGGCGGACACTCCGGAATCATCTGCCGGACATGCCGGAACCAGCTCTCAGACACACCAGAACCAAGTGCCGGAGACGCCGGAAGCACCTGCCGAGCATGCCGGAGCCACCTGCTCGACTCGCCAGAAACACCTGCCGGACACGCCAAAATCACCTGCCGGGTATGCCAGAACCACCTGGCGGACACTACGGAATCACCTGCCGCGCATGCCGGAACCACCTCTCAGACGTGCCGGAAGCACGTGCCGGACACGCCGGAAACACCTACCGGACAGACCGGAACCACCTGCCAAGAACGCCGGAGCCACCTGTTCGACTCGCTGGAACCACCTGCCGGACAGGCCAATATCAACTGCTGGCTTTGCCAGAACCACCTGGGGTACAGTCCGGGATCACCTGCCAGGCATGGCGGAACCACCTCTCAGACGTACCAGAACCACCTGCCGGAGAAGCTGGAAACACGTCCTGGACAGACTGGAACCACGTGACGGCCATGCCTGAACCACCTGCCGAGCACGGCGGAACCACCTGCCGGACACGCCAAAATCACCCGCGGGCTACGCCAGAACCACTTGGACGACTCTCCGAAATGACCTGCCGGGCATGTTGGAACCACCTCTCAGACGTGCCAGAAGCACGTGGCGGACAGTCCGGAATCACCTGTTGGGCATACGCAACCACCTCTGACACGTACCAGAACCACGTGCCGTGCACGCCGGAACCACCTACCGGACAGACCGGAATCAACTTTTGGGCATGCCGGAACCACCAGTCAGATGTGCCAGAAACACGTGCCGGAGACGCCGGAAGCACCTGCCGAGCACGTCGCAACCACCTGCTCAACTCGCCTGAACCACCTGCCGGACACGCCAAAATCACCTGCCCGCTACACCAGCACCACTTCGGGGACAAGCCGGAATCACGTGAGGGGCATGCCGGCACAGCCTCTCAGACTGAACCTCGTGCCGGACACCAGAGAACCACCTGCCGGACAGACCGGAACCACCTGCCGGACACGCCGGAACCACCGGCTCGACCCGCCGGAACGACCGCTGGACATGCAAAATCACCTGCCGGCTACGCCGGAAACACTTGGCGAACACTCCGGAATCACCTGCCGGGCATGCCGGAACCACCTCTCAGATATGCCAGAACCACGTGCCAATGACCCCGGAAGCACCTGCCGAGCACGCCGGAACCACCTGCTCGACTCGCCAGAACCACCTGCCGGACACGCAAAAATCACCTGCCGGCTACGCCACAACCAGTTGGGGAACACTTCGGAATCACCTGCCGGGCTTGCTGGAACCACCTGCCGGTCATGCCAAAATCACCTGCCAACTACGCCAGTACCACTTGGCGGACACTGTGGAAACACCTGTCGGGCCGGCCGGAACCACATCTCAGACGTGCCAGAACCATGTGCATGAGATGCTGGAACCACACCCCGAACAGACGGAAAACACCTGCCAGACCCGTCTGAACAACCTGCCGAGCACGCCGGAGCCACCTGCTCGACTCGCCGGAACCACCTACCTGACATGCCAAAATCACCAGCCGGGTATGCCAGAACCACTTGGCGGACACTCCGGAATCATGTGCCGGACATGCCGGAACCAGCTCTCAGACACACCAGAACCACGTGCCGGAGACGCCGGAAGCACCTGCCGAGCATGCCGGAGCCACCTGCTCGACTCGCCAGAAACACCTGCCGGACACGCCAAAATCACCTGCCGGGTACGCCAGAACCACCTGGCGGACACTCCGAAACCACCTGTCGCGCATGCCGGAACCACCTCTCAGACGTGCCGGAAGCACGTGCCGGACATGCCGGAATCACCTACCGGACAGCCCGGAACCGCCTGCCGAGCACGCCGGAGCCACCTGTTCGACTCGCTGGAACCACCTGCCGGACAGGCCAATATCAACTGCTGGCTATGCCAGAACCACCTGGGGGACGGTCCGGAATCACCTGCCAGCCATGCCGGAACCACCTCTCAGACGTACCAGAACCACCTGCCGGAGAAGCTGGAAACACGTCCTGGACAGTCTGGAACCACCTGCCGGCCAAGCCTGAACCACCTGCCAAGCACAACGGAACAACCTGCCAGACACGCCAAAATCACCTGCGTGTTATGCCAGAACCACTTGGAGGACTCTCTGGGATGACCTGCCGGGCATGCCGGAACCACCTCTCAGACGTGCCAGAACCATGTGGCGGACAGTCCGGAATCACCTGTTGGGCATGCGCAACCACCTCTGAGACGTACCAGAACCACATGCCGTGCAGGCTGGAACCACCTACCGGACAGACCGGAATCACCTTTCGGGCATGCCGGAACCACCTGTCAGATGTGCCAGAAACACGTGCCGGAGACGCCGGAAGCACCTGCCAAGCACGTTGGAACCACCTGCTCAACTCGCCTGAACCACCTGCCGGACATGCCAAAATCACCTGCCGACTATGCCAGAACCACTTGGCGAACACTCCGGAATCACTTGCCGGGCATGCAGGAACCACCTCTCAGACATGCCAGAACCCTGTGCCAATGACCCCGGAAGCACCAGCCGAGCACGCCGGAGCCACCTGTTCGACTCGCTGGAACCACCTGCTGGACAGGCCAATATCAACTGCTGGCTATGCCAGAACCACCTGGGGGACTGTCCAGAATCACCTGCCAGCCATGGCGGAACCACCTCTCAGACGTACCAGAACCACCTGCCGGAGAAGCTGGAAACACGTCCTGGACAGTCTGGAACCACCTGCCGGCCAAGCCTGAACCACCTGCCAAGCACAACGGAACAACCTGCCAGACACGCCAAAATCACCTGCGTGTTATGCCAGAACCACTTGGAGGACTCTCTGGGATGACCTGCCGGGCATGCCGGAACCACCTCTCAGACGTGCCAGAACCATGTGGCGGACAGTCCGGAATCACCTGTTGGGCATGCGCAACCACCTATGAGACGTACCAGAACCACATGCCGTGCAGGCTGGAACCACCTAACGGACACACCGGAATCACCTTTCGGGCATGCCGGAACCACCTGTCAGATGTGCCACAAACACGTGCCGGAGACGCCGGAAGCACCTGCCAAGCACGTTGGAACCACCTGCTCAACTCGCCTGAACCACCTGCCGGACATGCCAAAATCACCTGCCGACTATGCCAGAACCACTTGGCGAACACTCCGGAATCACTTGCCGGGCATGCAGGAACCACCTCTCAGACATGCCAGAACCCCGTGCCAATGACCCCGGAAGCACCAGCCGAGCACGCCGGAACCACCTGCTCGACTCGCCAGAACCACCTGCCGATCACGCAAAAATCACCTGCCGGCTACGCCACAACCAGTTGGTGAACACTTTGGAATCACCTGCCAGGCTTGCTGGAACCACCTGCCAGTCATGCCAAAATCACCTGCCAACTACGCCAGAACCGCTTGGCGGACACTGCGGAAACACCTGTCGGGCCGGCTGGAACCACATCTCAGACGTGCCAGAAACGTGTTCATGAGATGCTGGAACCACACCCCGAACAGACGGATACCACCTGCCAGAACCGCCTGAACCACCTGCTGAGCACGCCGGAACCACCTGCTCGACTCACCGGTACCACCTCCCTGACACGCCAAAATCACCTGCTGGGTATGCCAGAACCACTTGGCGGACACTCCGGAATCATCTGCCGGACATGCCGGAACCAGCTCTCAGACACACCAGAACCAAGTGCCGGAGACGCCGGAATCACCTGCCGCGCATGCCAGAACCACCTCTCAGACGTGCCAGACACGCCTGAAACACCTACCGGACAGACCAGAACCACCTGCCAAGAACGCCGGAGCCACCTGTTCGACTCGCTGGAACCACCTGCCGGACAGGCCAATATCAACTGCTGGCTATGCCAGAACCACCTGGGGGACAGTCCGGGATCACCTGCCAGCCATGGCGGAACCACCTCTCAGACGTACCAGAACCACCTGCCGGAGAAGCTGGAAACACGTCCTGGACAGACTGGAACCACGTGACGGCCATGCCTGAACCACCTGCCGAGCACGGCGGAACCACCTGCCGGACACGCCAAAATCACCCGCGGGCTACGCCAGAACCACTTGGACGACTCTCCGAAATGACCTGCCGGGCATGTTGGAACCACCTCTCAGACGTGCCAGAAGCACGTGGCGGACAGTCCGGAATCACCTGTTGGGCATACGCAACCACCTCTGACACGTACCAGAACCACGTGCCGTGCACGCCGGAACCACCTACCGGACAGACCGGAATCAACTTTTGGGCATGCCGGAACCACCAGTCAGATGTGCCAGAAACACGTGCCGGAGACGCCGGAAGCACCTGCCGAGCACGTCGCAACCACCTGCTCAACTCGCCTGAACCACCTGCCGGACACGCCAAAATCACCTGCCCGCTACACCAGCACCACTTCGGGGACAAGCCGGAATCACGTGAGGGGCATGCCGGCACAGCCTCTCAGACTGAACCTCGTGCCGGACACCACAGAACCACCTGCCGGACAGACCGGAACCACCTGCCGGACACGCCGGAACCACCGGCTCGACCCGCCGGAACGACCGCTGGACATGCAAAATCACCTGCCGGCTACGCCGGAAACACTTGGCGAACACTCCGGAATCACCTGCCGGGCATGCCGGAACGACCTCTCAGATATGCCAGAACCACGTGCCAATGACCCCGGAAGCACCGGCCGAGCACGCCGGAACCACCTGCTCGACTCGCCAGAACCACCTGCCGGACACGCAAAAATCACCTGCCGGCTACGCCACAACCAGTTGGGGAACACTTCGGAATCACCTGCCGGGCTTGCTGGAACCACCTGCCGGTCATGCCAAAATCACCTGCCAACTACGCCAGTACCACTTGGCGGACACTGTGGAAACACCTGTCGGGCCGGCCGGAACCACATCTCAGACGTGCCAGAACCATGTGCATGAGATGCTGGAACCACACCCCGAACAGACTGAAAACACCTGCCAGACCCGTCTGAACAACCTGCCGAGCACGCCGGAACCACCTGCTCGACTCGCCGGAACCACCTACCTGACATGCCAAAATCACCAGCCGGGTATGCCAGAACCACTTGGCGGACACTCCGGAATCATGTGCCGGACATGCCGGAACCAGCTCTCAGACACACCAGAACCACGTGCCGGAGACGCCGGAAGCACCTGCCGAGCATGCCGGAGCCACCTGCTCGACTCGCCAGAAACACCTGCCGGACACGCCAAAATCACCTGCCGGGTACGCCAGAACCACCTGGCGGACACTCCGAAACCACCTGTCGCGCATGCCGGAACCACCTCTCAGACGTGCCGGAAGCACGTGCCGGACATGCCGGAATCACCTACCGGACAGCCCGGAACCGCCTGCCGAGCACGCCGGAGCCACCTGTTCGACTCGCTGGAACCACCTGCCGGACAGGCCAATATCAACTGCTGGCTATGCCAGAACCACCTGGGGGACGGTCCGGAATCACCTGCCAGCCATGGCGGAACCACCTCTCAGACGTACCAGAACCACCTGCCGGAGAAGCTGGAAACACGTCCTGGACAGTCTGGAACCACCTGCCGGCCAAGCCTGAACCACCTGCCAAGCACAACGGAACAACCTGCCAGACACGCCAAAATCACCTGCGTGTTATGCCAGAACCACTTGGAGGACTCTCTGGGATGACCTGCCGGGCATGCCGGAACCACCTCTCAGACGTGCCAGAACCATGTGGCGGACAGTCCGGAATCACCTGTTGGGCATGCGCAACCACCTATGAGACGTACCAGAACCACATGCCGTGCAGGCTGGAACCACCTAACGGACACACC
>NW_027227165.1:0-13769 GCF_037783145.1 Equus przewalskii
TTCCAGCTCTTTGGGAAGCTAAGAAACAACTCGTTCTGCACAGTGCTCTTACAGCCTACTGGGAACATCTCTTCCAAAGGCCTGTGAAACGCAGTTTCTTTGCAGGCCTGATCTGGCTGAAGTAGGACTTCTGCTCTGGGTGTGCTACTTTGCCCTAGAGCTGAAAGGCACAACGTGCAGGCTTCTTTCCAAAGGGCGAGTTGGGCCCCACAGCATCTTGCTTCCAGCTCTTTGGGAAGCTAAGAAACAACTCGCTCTGCACAGTGCTCTTACAGCCTAGTGGGAACATCTCTTCCAAAGGCCTGTGAAACGCAGTTTCTTTGCAGGCCTGATCTGGCTGAAGTAGGACTTCTGCTCTGGGTGTGCTACTTTGCCCTAGAGCTGAAAGGCACAACGTGCAGGCTTCTTTCCAAAGGGCGAGTTGGGCCCCACAGCATCTTGCTTCCAGCTCTTTGGGAAGCTAAGAAACAACTCGCTCTGCACAGTGCTCTTACAGCCTAGTGGGAACATCTCTTCCAAAGGCCTGTGAAACGCAGTTTCTTTGCAGGCCTGATCTGGCTGAAGTAGGACTTCTGCTCTGGGTGTGCTACTTTGCCCTAGAGCTGAAAGGCACAACGTGCAGGCTTCTTTCCAAGGGGCGAGTTGGGCCCCACAGCATCTTGCTTCCAGCTCTTTGGGAAGCTAAGAAACAACTCGCTCTGCACAGTGCTCTTACAGCCTACCGGGAACATCTCTTCCAAAGGCCTGTAAAACGGGAGTCTCTTTGCAGGCCTGATCTGGCTGAAGTAGGACTTCTGCTCTGGGTGTGCTACTTTGCCCTAGAGCTGAAAGGCACAACGTGCAGGCTTCTTTCCAAAGGGCGAGTTGGGCCCCACAGCATCTTGCTTCCAGCTCTTTGGGAAGCTAAGAAACAACTCGCTCTGCACAGTGCTCTTACAGCCTAGTGGGAACATCTCTTCCATAGGCCTGTGAAACGCAGTTTCTTTGCAGGCCTGATCTGGCTGAAGTAGGACTTCTGCTCTGGGTGTGCTACTTTGCCCTAGAGCTGAAAGGCACAACGTGCAGGCTTCTTTCCAAAGGGCGAGTTGGGCCCCACAGCATCTTGCTTCCAGCTCTTTGGGAAGCTAAGAAACAACTCGCTCTGCACAGTGCTCTTACAGCCTACCGGGAACATCTCTTCCAAAGGCCTGTGAAACGCAGTTTCTTTGCAGGCCTGATCTGGCTGAAGTAGGACCTCTGCTCTGGGTGTGCTACTTTGCCCTAGAGCTGAAAGGCACAACGTGCAGGCTTCTTTCCAAAGGGCGAGTTGGGCCCCACAGCATCTTGCTTCCAGCTCTTTGGGAAGCTAAGAAACAACTCGCTCTGCACAGTGCTCTTACAGCCTAGTGGGAACATCTCTTCCAAAGGCCTGTGAAACGCAGTTTCTTTGCAGGCCTGATCTGGCTGAAGTAGGACTTCTGCTCTGGGTGTGCTACTTTGCCCTAGAGCTGAAAGGCACAACGTGCAGGCTTCTTTCCAAAGGGCGAGTTGGGCCCCACAGCATCTTGCTTCCAGCTCTTTGGGAAGCTAAGAAACAACTCGCTCTGCACAGTGCTCTTACAGCCTACCGGGAACATCTCTTCCAAAGGCCTGTGAAACGCAGTTTCTTTGCAGGCCTGATCTGGCTGAAGTAGGACTTCTGCTCTGGGTGTGCTACTTTGCCCTAGAGCTGAAAGGCACAACGTGCAGGCTTCTTTCCAAAGGGCGAGATGGGCCCCACAGCATCTTGCTTCCAGCTCTTTGGGAAGTAAGAAACCACTCGCTCTGCACAGTGCTCTTACAGCCTACCGGGAACATCTCTTCCAAAGGCCTGTGAAACGCAGTTTCTTTGCAGGCCTGATCTGGCTGAAGTAGGACTTCTGCTCTGGGTGTGCTACTTTGCCCTAGAGCTGAAAGGCACAACGTGCAGGCTTCTTTCCAAAGGGCGAGTTGGGCCCCACAGCATCTTGCTTCCAGCTCTTTGGGAAGCTAAAGAAACAACTCGCTCTGCACAGTGCTCTTACAGCCTAGTGGGAACATCTCTTCCAAAGGCCTGTGAAACGCAGTTTCTTTGCAGGCCTGATCTGGCTGAAGTAGGACTTCTGCTCTGGGTGTGCTACTTTGCCCTAGAGCTGAAAGGCACAACGTGCAGGCTTCTTTCCAAAGGGCGAGTTGGGCCCCACAGCATCTTGCTTCCAGCTCTTTGGGAAGCTAAGAAACAACTCGCTCTGCACAGTGCTCTTACAGCCTAGTGGGAACATCTCTTCCAAAGGCCTGTGAAACGCAGTTTCTTTGCAGGCCTGATCTGGCTGAAGTAGGACTTCTGCTCTGGGTGTGCTACTTTGCCCTCGAGCTGAAAGGCACAACGTGCAGGCTTCTTTCCAAAGGGCGAGTTGGGCCCCACAGCATCTTGCTTCCAGCTCTTTGGGAAGCTAAGAAACAACTCGCTCTGCACAGTGCTCTTACAGCCTACCGGGAACATCTCTTCCAAAGGCCTGTGAAACGCAGTTTCTTTGCAGGCCTGATCTGGCTGAAGTAGGACTTCTGCTCTGGGTGTGCTACTTTGCCCTAGAGCTGAAAGGCACAACGTGCAGGCTTCTTTCCAAAGGGCGAGTTGGGCCCCACAGCATCTTGCTTCCAGCTCTTTGGGAAGCTAAGAAACAACTCGCTCTGCACAGAGCTCTTACAGCCTACCGGGAACATCTCTTCCAAAGGCCAGTGAAACGCAGTTTCTTTGCAGGCCTGATCTGGCTGAAGTAGGACTTCTGCTCTGGGTGTGCTACTTTGCCCTAGAGCTGAAAGGCACAACGTGCAGGCTTCTTTCCAAAGGGCGAGTTGGGCCCCACAGCATCTTGCTTCCAGCTCTTTGGGAAGCTAAGAAACAACTCGCTCTACACAGTGCTCTTACAGCCTACCGGGAACATCTCTTCCAAAGGCCTGTGAAACGCAGTTTCTTTGCAGGCCTGATCTGGCTGAAGTAGGACTTCTGCTCTGGGTGTGCTACTTTGCCCTAGAGCTGAAAGGCACAACGTGCAGGCTTCTTTCCAAAGGGCGAGTTGGGCCCCACAGCATCTTGCTTCCAGCTCTTTGGGAAGCTAAGAAACAACTCGCTCTGCACAGTGCTCTTACAGCCTACCGGGAACATCTCTTCCAAAGGCCTGTGAAACGCAGTTTCTTTGCAGGCCTGATCTGGCTGAAGTAGGACTTCTGCTCTGGGTGTGCTACTTTGCCCTAGAGCTGAAAGGCACAACGTGCAGGCTTCTTTCCAAAGGGCGAGTTGGGCCCCACAGCATCTTGCTTCCAGCTCTTTGGGAAGCTAAGAAACAACTCGCTCTGCACAGTGCTCTTACAGCCTAGTGGGAACATCTCTTCCAAAGGCCTGTGAAACGCAGTTTCTTTGCAGGCCTGATCTGGCTGAAGTAGGACTTCTGCTCTGGGTGTGCTACTTTGCCCTAGAGCTGAAAGGCACAACGTGCAGGCTTCTTTCCAAAGGGCGAGTTGGGCCCCACAGCATCTTGCTTCCAGCTCTTTGGGAAGCTAAGAAACAACTCGCTCTGCACAGTGCTCTTACAGCCTAGTGGGAACATCTCTTCCAAAGGCCTGTGAAACGCAGTTTCTTTGCAGGCCTGATCTGGCTGAAGTAGGACTTCTGCTCTGGGTGTGCTACTTTGCCCTCGAGCTGAAAGGCACAACGTGCAGGCTTCTTTCCAAAGGGCGAGTTGGGCCCCACAGCATCTTGCTTCCAGCTCTTTGGGAAGCTAAGAAACAACTCGCTCTGCACAGTGCTCTTACAGCCTAGTGGGAACATCTCTTCCAAAGGCCTGTGAAACGCAGTTTCTTTGCAGGCCTGATCTGGCTGAAGTAGGACTTCTGCTCTGGGTGTGCTACTTTGCCCTAGAGCTGAAAGGCACAACGTGCAGGCTTCTTTCCAAAGGGCGAGTTGGGCCCCACAGCATCTTGCTTCCAGCTCTTTGGGAAGCTAAGAAACAACTCGCTCTGCACAGTGCTCTTACAGCCTACCGGGAACATCTCTTCCAAAGGCCTGTGAAACGCAGTTTCTTTGCAGGCCTGATCTGGCTGAAGTAGGACTTCTGCTCTGGGTGTGCTACTTTGCCCTAGAGCTGAAAGGCACAACGTGCAGGCTTCTTTCCAAAGGGCGAGTTGGGCCCCACAGCATCTTGCTTCCAGCTCTTTGGGAAGCTAAGAAACAACTCGCTCTGCACAGTGCTCTTACAGCCTACCGGGAACATCTCTTCCAAAGGCCTGTGAAACGCAGTTTCTTTGCAGGCCTGATCTGGCTGAAGTAGGACTTCTGCTCTGGGTGTGCTACTTTGCCCTAGAGCTGAAAGGCACAACGTGCAGGCTTCTTTCCAAAGGGCGAGTTGGGCCCCACAGCATCTTGCTTCCAGCTCTTTGGGAAGCTAAGAAACAACTCGCTCTGCACAGTGCTCTTACAGCCTACCGGGAACATCTCTTCCAAAGGCCTGTGAAACGCAGTTTCTTTGCAGGCCTGATCTGGCTGAAGTAGGACTTCTGCTCTGGGTGTGCTACTTTGCCCTAGAGCTGAAAGGCACAACGTGCAGGCTTCTTTCCAAAGGGCGAGTTGGGCCCCACAGCATCTTGCTTCCAGCTCTTTGGGAAGCTAAGAAACAACTCGCTCTGCACAGTGCTCTTACAGCCTACCGGGAACATCTCTTCCAAAGGCCTGTGAAACGCAGTTTCTTTGCAGGCCTGATCTGGCTGAAGTAGGACTTCTGCTCTGGGTGTGCTACTTTGCCCTAGAGCTGAAAGGCACAACGTGCAGGCTTCTTTCCAAAGGGCGAGTTGGGCCCCACAGCATCTTGCTTCCAGCTCTTTGGGAAGCTAAGAAACAACTCGCTCTGCACAGTGCTCTTACAGCCTACCGGGAACATCTCTTCCAAAGGCCTGTGAAACGCAGTTTCTTTGCAGGCCTGATCTGGCTGAAGTAGGACTTCTGCTCTGGGTGTGCTACTTTGCCCTAGAGCTGAAAGGCACAACGTGCAGGCTTCTTTCCAAAGGGCGAGTTGGGCCCCACAGCATCTTGCTTCCAGCTCTTTGGGAAGCTAAGAAACAACTCGCTCTGCACAGTGCTCTTACAGCCTACCGGGAACATCTCTTCCAAAGGCCTGTGAAACGCAGTTTCTTTGCAGGCCTGATCTGGCTGAAGTAGGACTTCTGCTCTGGGTGTGCTACTTTGCCCTAGAGCTGAAAGGCACAACGTGCAGGCTTCTTTCCAAAGGGCGAGTTGGGCCCCACAGCATCTTGCTTCCAGCTCTTTGGGAAGCTAAGAAACAACTCGCTCTGCACAGTGCTCTTACAGCCTACCGGGAACATCTCTTCCAAAGGCCTGTGAAACGCAGTTTCTTTGCAGGCCTGATCTGGCTGAAGTAGGACTTCTGCTCTGGGTGTGCTACTTTGCCCTAGAGCTGAAAGGCACAACGTGCAGGCTTCTTTCCAAAGGGCGAGTTGGGCCCCACAGCATCTTGCTTCCAGCTCTTTGGGAAGCTAAGAAACAACTCGCTCTGCACAGTGCTCTTACAGCCTACCGGGAACATCTCTTCCAAAGGCCTGTGAAACGCAGTTTCTTTGCAGGCCTGATCTGGCTGAAGTAGGACTTCTGCTCTGGGTGTGCTACTTTGCCCTAGAGCTGAAAGGCACAACGTGCAGGCTTCTTTCCAAAGGGCGAGTTGGGCCCCACAGCATCTTGCTTCCAGCTCTTTGGGAAGCTAAGAAACAACTCGCTCTGCACAGTGCTCTTACAGCCTACCGGGAACATCTCTTCCAAAGGCCTGTGAAACGCAGTTTCTTTGCAGGCCTGATCTGGCTGAAGTAGGACTTCTGCTCTGGGTGTGCTACTTTGCCCTAGAGCTGAAAGGCACAACGTGCAGGCTTCTTTCCAAAGGGCGAGTTGGGCCCCACAGCATCTTGCTTCCAGCTCTTTGGGAAGCTAAGAAACAACTCGCTCTGCACAGTGCTCTTACAGCCTACCGGGAACATCTCTTCCAAAGGCCTGTGAAACGCAGTTTCTTTGCAGGCCTGATCTGGCTGAAGTAGGACTTCTGCTCTGGGTGTGCTACTTTGCCCTAGAGCTGAAAGGCACAACGTGCAGGCTTCTTTCCAAAGGGCGAGTTGGGCCCCACAGCATCTTGCTTCCAGCTCTTTGGGAAGCTAAGAAACAACTCGCTCTGCACAGTGCTCTTACAGCCTACCGGGAACATCTCTTCCAAAGGCCTGTGAAACGCAGTTTCTTTGCAGGCCTGATCTGGCTGAAGTAGGACTTCTGCTCTGGGTGTGCTACTTTGCCCTAGAGCTGAAAGGCACAACGTGCAGGCTTCTTTCCAAAGGGCGAGTTGGGCCCCACAGCATCTTGCTTCCAGCTCTTTGGGAAGCTAAGAAACAACTCGCTCTGCACAGTGCTCTTACAGCCTACCGGGAACATCTCTTCCAAAGGCCTGTGAAACGCAGTTTCTTTGCAGGCCTGATCTGGCTGAAGTAGGACTTCTGCTCTGGGTGTGCTACTTTGCCCTAGAGCTGAAAGGCACAACGTGCAGGCTTCTTTCCAAAGGGCGAGTTGGGCCCCACAGCATCTTGCTTCCAGCTCTTTGGGAAGCTAAGAAACAACTCGCTCTGCACAGTGCTCTTACAGCCTACCGGGAACATCTCTTCCAAAGGCCTGTGAAACGCAGTTTCTTTGCAGGCCTGATCTGGCTGAAGTAGGACTTCTGCTCTGGGTGTGCTACTTTGCCCTAGAGCTGAAAGGCACAACGTGCAGGCTTCTTTCCAAAGGGCGAGTTGGGCCCCACAGCATCTTGCTTCCAGCTCTTTGGGAAGCTAAGAAACAACTCGCTCTGCACAGTGCTCTTACAGCCTACCGGGAACATCTCTTCCAAAGGCCTGTGAAACGCAGTTTCTTTGCAGGCCTGATCTGGCTGAAGTAGGACTTCTGCTCTGGGTGTGCTACTTTGCCCTAGAGCTGAAAGGCACAACGTGCAGGCTTCTTTCCAAAGGGCGAGTTGGGCCCCACAGCATCTTGCTTCCAGCTCTTTGGGAAGCTAAGAAACAACTCGCTCTGCACAGTGCTCTTACAGCCTACCGGGAACATCTCTTCCAAAGGCCTGTGAAACGCAGTTTCTTTGCAGGCCTGATCTGGCTGAAGTAGGACTTCTGCTCTGGGTGTGCTACTTTGCCCTAGAGCTGAAAGGCACAACGTGCAGGCTTCTTTCCAAAGGGCGAGTTGGGCCCCACAGCATCTTGCTTCCAGCTCTTTGGGAAGCTAAGAAACAACTCGCTCTGCACAGTGCTCTTACAGCCTACCGGGAACATCTCTTCCAAAGGCCTGTGAAACGCAGTTTCTTTGCAGGCCTGATCTGGCTGAAGTAGGACTTCTGCTCTGGGTGTGCTACTTTGCCCTAGAGCTGAAAGGCACAACGTGCAGGCTTCTTTCCAAAGGGCGAGTTGGGCCCCACAGCATCTTGCTTCCAGCTCTTTGGGAAGCTAAGAAACAACTCGCTCTGCACAGTGCTCTTACAGCCTACTGGGAACATCTCTTCCAAAGGCCTGTGAAACGCAGTTTCTTTGCAGGCCTGATCTGGCTGAAGTAGGACTTCTGCTCTGGGTGTGCTACTTTGCCCTAGAGCTGAAAGGCACAACGTGCAGGCTTCTTTCCAAAGGGCGAGTTGGGCCCCACAGCATCTTGCTTCCAGCTCTTTGGGAAGCTAAGAAACAACTCGCTCTGCACAGTGCTCTTACAGCCTACTGGGAACATCTCTTCCAAAGGCCTGTGAAACGCAGTTTCTTTGCAGGCCTGATCTGGCTGAAGTAGGACTTCTGCTCTGGGTGTGCTACTTTGCCCTAGAGCTGAAAGGCACAACGTGCAGGCTTCTTTCCAAAGGGCGAGTTGGGCCCCACAGCATCTTGCTTCCAGCTCTTTGGGAAGCTAAGAAACAACTCGCTCTGCACAGTGCTCTTACAGCCTACCGGGAACATCTCTTCCAAAGGCCTGTGAAACGCAGTTTCTTTGCAGGCCTGATCTGGCTGAAGTAGGACTTCTGCTCTGGGTGTGCTACTTTGCCCTAGAGCTGAAAGGCACAACGTGCAGGCTTCTTTCCAAAGGGCGAGTTGGGCCCCACAGCATCTTGCTTCCAGCTCTTTGGGAAGCTAAGAAACAACTCGCTCTGCACAGTGCTCTTACAGCCTACCGGGAACATCTCTTCCAAAGGCCTGTGAAACGCAGTTTCTTTGCAGGCCTGATCTGGCTGAAGTAGGACTTCTGCTCTGGGTGTGCTACTTTGCCCTAGAGCTGAAAGGCACAACGTGCAGGCTTCTTTCCAAAGGGCGAGTTGGGCCCCACAGCATCTTGCTTCCAGCTCTTTGGGAAGCTAAGAAACAACTCGCTCTGCACAGTGCTCTTACAGCCTAGTGGGAACATCTCTTCCAAAGGCCTGTGAAACGCAGTTTCTTTGCAGGCCTGATCTGGCTGAAGTAGGACTTCTGCTCTGGGTGTGCTACTTTGCCCTAGAGCTGAAAGGCACAACGTGCAGGCTTCTTTCCAAAGGGCGAGTTGGGCCCCACAGCATCTTGCTTCCAGCTCTTTGGGAAGCTAAGAAACAACTCGCTCTGCACAGTGCTCTTACAGCCTACCGGGAACATCTCTTCCAAAGGCCTGTGAAACGCAGTTTCTTTGCAGGCCTGATCTGGCTGAAGTAGGACTTCTGCTCTGGGTGTGCTACTTTGCCCTAGAGCTGAAAGGCACAACGTGCAGGCTTCTTTCCAAAGGGCGAGTTGGGCCCCACAGCATCTTGCTTCCAGCTCTTTGGGAAGCTAAGAAACAACTCGCTCTGCACAGTGCTCTTACAGCCTACCGGGAACATCTCTTCCAAAGGCCTGTGAAACGCAGTTTCTTTGCAGGCCTGATCTGGCTGAAGTAGGACTTCTGCTCTGGGTGTGCTACTTTGCCCTAGAGCTGAAAGGCACAACGTGCAGGCTTCTTTCCAAAGGGCGAGTTGGGCCCCACAGCATCTTGCTTCCAGCTCTTTGGGAAGCTAAGAAACAACTCGCTCTGCACAGTGCTCTTACAGCCTACCGGGAACATCTCTTCCAAAGGCCTGTGAAACGCAGTTTCTTTGCAGGCCTGATCTGGCTGAAGTAGGACTTCTGCTCTGGGTGTGCTACTTTGCCCTAGAGCTGAAAGGCACAACGTGCAGGCTTCTTTCCAAAGGGCGAGTTGGGCCCCACAGCATCTTGCTTCCAGCTCTTTGGGAAGCTAAGAAACAACTCGCTCTGCACAGTGCTCTTACAGCCTAGTGGGAACATCTCTTCCAAAGGCCTGTGAAACGCAGTTTCTTTGCAGGCCTGATCTGGCTGAAGTAGGACTTCTGCTCTGGGTGTGCTACTTTGCCCTAGAGCTGAAAGGCACAACGTGCAGGCTTCTTTCCAAAGGGCGAGTTGGGCCCCACAGCATCTTGCTTCCAGCTCTTTGGGAAGCTAAGAAACAACTCGCTCTGCACAGTGCTCTTACAGCCTACCGGGAACATCTCTTCCAAAGGCCTGTGAAACGCAGTTTCTTTGCAGGCCTGATCTGGCTGAAGTAGGACTTCTGCTCTGGGTGTGCTACTTTGCCCTAGAGCTGAAAGGCACAACGTGCAGGCTTCTTTCCAAAGGGCGAGTTGGGCCCCACAGCATCTTGCTTCCAGCTCTTTGGGAAGCTAAGAAACAACTCGCTCTGCACAGTGCTCTTACAGCCTACCGGGAACATCTCTTCCAAAGGCCTGTGAAACGCAGTTTCTTTGCAGGCCTGATCTGGCTGAAGTAGGACTTCTGCTCTGGGTGTGCTACTTTGCCCTAGAGCTGAAAGGCACAACGTGCAGGCTTCTTTCCAAAGGGCGAGTTGGGCCCCACAGCATCTTGCTTCCAGCTCTTTGGGAAGCTAAGAAACAACTCGCTCTGCACAGTGCTCTTACAGCCTACCGGGAACATCTCTTCCAAAGGCCTGTGAAACGCAGTTTCTTTGCAGGCCTGATCTGGCTGAAGTAGGACTTCTGCTCTGGGTGTGCTACTTTGCCCTAGAGCTGAAAGGCACAACGTGCAGGCTTCTTTCCAAAGGGCGAGTTGGGCCCCACAGCATCTTGCTTCCAGCTCTTTGGGAAGCTAAGAAACAACTCGCTCTGCACAGTGCTCTTACAGCCTACCGGGAACATCTCTTCCAAAGGCCTGTGAAACGCAGTTTCTTTGCAGGCCTGATCTGGCTGAAGTAGGACTTCTGCTCTGGGTGTGCTACTTTGCCCTAGAGCTGAAAGGCACAACGTGCAGGCTTCTTTCCAAAGGGCGAGTTGGGCCCCACAGCATCTTGCTTCCAGCTCTTTGGGAAGCTAAGAAACAACTCGCTCTGCACAGTGCTCTTACAGCCTACCGGGAACATCTCTTCCAAAGGCCTGTGAAACGCAGTTTCTTTGCAGGCCTGATCTGGCTGAAGTAGGACTTCTGCTCTGGGTGTGCTACTTTGCCCTAGAGCTGAAAGGCACAACGTGCAGGCTTCTTTCCAAAGGGCGAGTTGGGCCCCACAGCATCTTGCTTCCAGCTCTTTGGGAAGCTAAGAAACAACTCGCTCTGCACAGTGCTCTTACAGCCTACCGGGAACATCTCTTCCAAAGGCCTGTGAAACGCAGTTTCTTTGCAGGCCTGATCTGGCTGAAGTAGGACTTCTGCTCTGGGTGTGCTACTTTGCCCTAGAGCTGAAAGGCACAACGTGCAGGCTTCTTTCCAAAGGGCGAGTTGGGCCCCACAGCATCTTGCTTCCAGCTCTTTGGGAAGCTAAGAAACAACTCGCTCTGCACAGTGCTCTTACAGCCTACCGGGAACATCTCTTCCAAAGGCCTGTGAAACGCAGTTTCTTTGCAGGCCTGATCTGGCTGAAGTAGGACTTCTGCTCTGGGTGTGCTACTTTGCCCTAGAGCTGAAAGGCACAACGTGCAGGCTTCTTTCCAAAGGGCGAGTTGGGCCCCACAGCATCTTGCTTCCAGCTCTTTGGGAAGCTAAGAAACAACTCGCTCTGCACAGTGCTCTTACAGCCTAGTGGGAACATCTCTTCCAAAGGCCTGTGAAACGCAGTTTCTTTGCAGGCCTGATCTGGCTGAAGTAGGACTTCTGCTCTGGGTGTGCTACTTTGCCCTAGAGCTGAAAGGCACAACGTGCAGGCTTCTTTCCAAAGGGCGAGTTGGGCCCCACAGCATCTTGCTTCCAGCTCTTTGGGAAGCTAAGAAACAACTCGCTCTGCACAGTGCTCTTACAGCCTACCGGGAACATCTCTTCCAAAGGCCTGTGAAACGCAGTTTCTTTGCAGGCCTGATCTGGCTGAAGTAGGACTTCTGCTCTGGGTGTGCTACTTTGCCCTAGAGCTGAAAGGCACAACGTGCAGGCTTCTTTCCAAAGGGCGAGTTGGGCCCCACAGCATCTTGCTTCCAGCTCTTTGGGAAGCTAAGAAACAACTCGCTCTGCACAGTGCTCTTACAGCCTACCGGGAACATCTCTTCCAAAGGCCTGTGAAACGCAGTTTCTTTGCAGGCCTGATCTGGCTGAAGTAGGACTTCTGCTCTGGGTGTGCTACTTTGCCCTAGAGCTGAAAGGCACAACGTGCAGGCTTCTTTCCAAAGGGCGAGTTGGGCCCCACAGCATCTTGCTTCCAGCTCTTTGGGAAGCTAAGAAACAACTCGCTCTGCACAGTGCTCTTACAGCCTACCGGGAACATCTCTTCCAAAGGCCTGTGAAACGCAGTTTCTTTGCAGGCCTGATCTGGCTGAAGTAGGACTTCTGCTCTGGGTGTGCTACTTTGCCCTAGAGCTGAAAGGCACAACGTGCAGGCTTCTTTCCAAAGGGCGAGTTGGGCCCCACAGCATCTTGCTTCCAGCTCTTTGGGAAGCTAAGAAACAACTCGCTCTGCACAGTGCTCTTACAGCCTACCGGGAACATCTCTTCCAAAGGCCTGTGAAACGCAGTTTCTTTGCAGGCCTGATCTGGCTGAAGTAGGACTTCTGCTCTGGGTGTGCTACTTTGCCCTAGAGCTGAAAGGCACAACGTGCAGGCTTCTTTCCAAAGGGCGAGTTGGGCCCCACAGCATCTTGCTTCCAGCTCTTTGGGAAGCTAAGAAACAACTCGCTCTGCACAGTGCTCTTACAGCCTACCGGGAACATCTCTTCCAAAGGCCTGTGAAACGCAGTTTCTTTGCAGGCCTGATCTGGCTGAAGTAGGACTTCTGCTCTGGGTGTGCTACTTTGCCCTAGAGCTGAAAGGCACAACGTGCAGGCTTCTTTCCAAAGGGCGAGTTGGGCCCCACAGCATCTTGCTTCCAGCTCTTTGGGAAGCTAAGAAACAACTCGCTCTGCACAGTGCTCTTACAGCCTACCGGGAACATCTCTTCCAAAGGCCTGTGAAACGCAGTTTCTTTGCAGGCCTGATCTGGCTGAAGTAGGACTTCTGCTCTGGGTGTGCTACTTTGCCCTAGAGCTGAAAGGCACAACGTGCAGGCTTCTTTCCAAAGGGCGAGTTGGGCCCCACAGCATCTTGCTTCCAGCTCTTTGGGAAGCTAAGAAACAACTCGCTCTGCACAGTGCTCTTACAGCCTACCGGGAACATCTCTTCCAAAGGCCTGTGAAACGCAGTTTCTTTGCAGGCCTGATCTGGCTGAAGTAGGACTTCTGCTCTGGGTGTGCTACTTTGCCCTAGAGCTGAAAGGCACAACGTGCAGGCTTCTTTCCAAAGGGCGAGTTGGGCCCCACAGCATCTTGCTTCCAGCTCTTTGGGAAGCTAAGAAACAACTCGCTCTGCACAGTGCTCTTACAGCCTACCGGGAACATCTCTTCCAAAGGCCTGTGAAACGCAGTTTCTTTGCAGGCCTGATCTGGCTGAAGTAGGACTTCTGCTCTGGGTGTGCTACTTTGCCCTAGAGCTGAAAGGCACAACGTGCAGGCTTCTTTCCAAAGGGCGAGTTGGGCCCCACAGCATCTTGCTTCCAGCTCTTTGGGAAGCTAAGAAACAACTCGCTCTGCACAGTGCTCTTACAGCCTACTGGGAACATCTCTTCCAAAGGCCTGTGAAACGCAGTTTCTTTGCAGGCCTGATCTGGCTGAAGTAGGACTTCTGCTCTGGGTGTGCTACTTTGCCCTAGAGCTGAAAGGCACAACGTGCAGGCTTCTTTCCAAAGGGCGAGTTGGGCCCCACAGCATCTTGCTTCCAGCTCTTTGGGAAGCTAAGAAACAACTCGCTCTGCACAGTGCTCTTACAGCCTACTGGGAACATCTCTTCCAAAGGCCTGTGAAACGCAGTTTCTTTGCAGGCCTGATCTGGCTGAAGTAGGACTTCTGCTCTGGGTGTGCTACTTTGCCCTAGAGCTGAAAGGCACAACGTGCAGGCTTCTTTCCAAAGGGCGAGTTGGGCCCCACAGCATCTTGCTTCCAGCTCTTTGGGAAGCTAAGAAACAACTCGCTCTGCACAGTGCTCTTACAGCCTACCGGGAACATCTCTTCCAAAGGCCTGTGAAACGCAGTTTCTTTGCAGGCCTGATCTGGCTGAAGTAGGACTTCTGCTCTGGGTGTGCTACTTTGCCCTAGAGCTGAAAGGCACAACGTGCAGGCTTCTTTCCAAAGGGCGAGTTGGGCCCCACAGCATCTTGCTTCCAGCTCTTTGGGAAGCTAAGAAACAACTCGCTCTGCACAGTGCTCTTACAGCCTAGTGGGAAC
>NW_027227166.1:0-64307 GCF_037783145.1 Equus przewalskii
GTGCACATGCCGTGCAGGCTGTGCAACCACCTACCGGACAGACCGGAATCGCCTTTCGGGCATGCCGGAACCACCTGTCAGATGTGCCAGAAACACGTGCCGGAGACGCCGGACGCACCTGCCAAGCACGTTGGAACCACCTGCTCAACTCGCCTGAACCACCTGCCGGAGATGCCAAAATCACCTGCCGACTATGCCAGAACCCCTTGGCGAACACTCTGGAATCACTTGCCGGGCATGCAGGAACCACCTCTCAGACATGCCAGAACCCCGTGCCAATGACCCCGGAAGCACCAGCCGAGCACGCCGGAACCACCTGCTCGACTCGCCAGAACCACCTGCCGATCACGCAAAAATCACCTGCCGGCTACGCCACAACCAGTTGGTGAACACTTTGGAATCACCTGCCAGGCTTGCTGGAACCACCTGCCAGTCATGCCAAAATCACCTGCCAACTACGCCAGAACCGCTTGGCGGACACTGCGGAAACACCTGTCGGGCCGGCTGGAACCACATCTCAGACGTGCCAGAAACGTGTTCATGAGATGCTGGAACCACACCCCGAACAGACGGATACCACCTGCCAGAACCCCCTGAACCACCTGCTGAGCACGCGGAACCACCTGCTCGACTCACCGGTACCACCTCCCTGACACGCCAAAATCACCTGCTGGGTATGCCAGAACCACTTGGCGGACACTCCGGCATCATCTGCCGGACATGCCGGAACCAGCTCTCAGACACAGCAGAACCACGTGCCGCAGACGCCGGAAGCACCTGCCGAGCATGCCGGAGCCACCTGCTCGACTCGCCAGAAACACCTGCCGGACACGCCAAAATCACCTGCCGGGTATGCCAGAACCACCTGGCGGACACTACGGAATCACCTGCCGCGCATTCCGGAACCACCTCTCAGACGTGCCGGAAGCACGTGCCAGACACGCCGGAAACACCTACCGGACAGACCGGAACCACCTGCCAAGAACGCCGGAGCCACCTGTTCGACTCGCTGGAACCACCTGCCGGACAGGCCAATATCAACTGCTGGCTATGCCAGAACCACCTGGGGGACAGTCCGGGATCACCTGCCAGCCATGGCGGAACCACCTCTCAGACGTACCAGAACCACCTGCCGGAGAAGCTGGAAACACGTCCTGGACAGACTGGAACCACGTGACGGCCATGCCTGAACCACCTGCCGAGCACGGCGGAACCACCTGCCGGACACGCCAAAATCACCTGCGGGCTACGCCAGAACCACTTGGACGACTCTCTGAAATGACCTGCCGGGCATGTTGGAACCACCTCTCAGACGTGCCAGAAGCACGTGCCAGACAGTCCGGAATCACCTGTTGGGCATACGCAACCACCTCTGAGACGTACCAGAACCACGTGCCGTGCACGCCGGAACCACCTACCGGACAGACCGGAATCAACTTTTGGGCATGCCGGAACCACCAGTCAGATGTGCCAGAAACACGTGCCGGAGACGCCGGAAGCACCTGCCGAGCACGTCGCAACCACCTGCTCAACTCGCCTGAACCACCTGCCGGACACGCCAAAATCACCTGCCCGCTACACCAGCACCACTTCGGGGACAAGCCGGAATCACGTGAGGGGCATGCCGGCACAGCCTCTCAGACTGAACCTCGTGCCGGACACCACAGAACCACCTGCCGGACAGACCGGAACCACCTGCCGGACACGCCGGAACCACCAGCTCGACCCGCCGGAACGACCGCTGGACATGCAAAATCACCTGCCGGCTACGCCGGAAACACTTGGCGAACACTCCGGAATCACCTGCCGGGCATGCCGGAACCACCTCTCAGATATGCCAGAACCACGTGCCAATGACCCCGGAAGCACCTGCCGAGCACGCCGGAACCACATGCTCGACTCGCCAGAACCACCTGCCGGAAACGCAGAAATCACCTGCCGGCTATGCCACAACCAGTTGGGGAACACTTCGGAATCACCTGCCGGGCTTGCTGGAACCACCTGCCGGTCATGCCAAAATCACCTGCCAACTACGCCAGTACCACTTGGCGGACACTGTGGAAACAGCTGTCGGGCCGGCCGGAACCACATCTCAGACGTGCCAGAACCATGTGCATGAGATGCTGGAACCACACCCCGAACAGACGGAAAACACCTGCCAGACCCGTCTGAACAACCTGCCGAGCACGCCGGAGCCACCTGCTCGACTCGCCGGAACCACCTACCTGACATGCCCAAATCACCAGCCGGGTATGCCAGAACCACTTGCCGGACACTCCGGAATCATCTGCCGGACGTGCCGGAACCAGCTCTCAGACACACCAGAACCACGTGCAGGAGACACCGGAAGCACCTGCCGAGCATGCCGGAGCCACCTGCTCGACTCGCCAGAAACACCTGCCGGACACGCCAAAATCACCTGCCGGGTACGCCAGAACCACCTGGCGGACACTCCGAAATCACCTGTCGCGCATGCCGGAACCACCTCTCAGACGTGCCGGAAGCACGTGCCGGACACGCCGGAATCACCTACCGGACAGACCGGAACCACCTGCCGAGCACGCCGGAGCCACCTGTTCGACTCGCTGGAACCACCTGCCGGACAGGCCAATATCAACTGCTGGCTATGCCAGAACCACCTGGGGGACGGTCCGGAATCGCCTGCCAGCCATGGCGGAACCACCTCTCAGACGTACCAGAACCACCTGCCGGAGAAGCTGGAAACACGTCCTGGACAGTCTGGAACCACCTGCCGGCCAAGCCTGAACCACCTGCCAAGCACAACGGAACAACCTGCCAGACACGCCAAAATCACCTGCGTGTTATGCCAGAACCACTTGGAGGACTCTCTGGGATGACCTGCCGGGCATGCCGGAACCACCTCTCAGACGTGCCAGAACCATGTGGCGGACAGTCCGGAATCACCTGTTGGGCATGCGCAACCACCTCTGAGACGTACCAGAACCACATGCCGTGCAGGCTGGAACCACCTACCGGACAGACCGGAATCAACTAAGAAACAACTCGCTCTGCACAGTGCTCTTACAGCCTACCGGGAACATCTCTTCCAAAGGCCTGTGAAACGCAGTTTCTTTGCAGGCCTGATCTGGCTGAAGTAGGACTTCTGCTCTGGGTGTGCTACTTTGCCCTAGAGCTGAAAGGCACAACGTGCAGGCTTCTTTCCAAAGGGCGAGTTGGGCCCCACAGCATCTTGCTTCCAGCTCTTTGGGAAGCTAAGAAACAACTCGCTCTGCACAGTGCTCTTACAGCCTAGCGGGAACATCTCTTCCAAAGGCCTGTGAAACGCAGTTTCTTTGCAGGCCTGATCTGGCTGAAGTAGGACTTCTGCTCTGGGTGTGCTACTTTGCCCTAGAGCTGAAAGGCACAACGTGCAGGCTTCTTTCCAAAGGGCGAGTTGGGCCCCACAGCATCTTGCTTCCAGCTCTTTGGGAAGCTAAGAAACAACTCGCTCTGCACAGTGCTCTTACAGCCTACCGGGAACATCTCTTCCAAAGGCCTGTGAAACGCAGTTTCTTTGCAGGCCTGATCTGGCTGAAGTAGGACTTCTGCTCTGGGTGTGCTACTTTGCCCTAGAGCTGAAAGGCACAACGTGCAGGCTTCTTTCCAAAGGGCGAGTTGGGCCCCACAGCATCTTGCTTCCAGCTCTTTGGGAAGCTAAGAAACAACTCGCTCTGCACAGTGCTCTTACAGCCTACCGGGAACATCTCTTCCAAAGGCCTGTGAAACGCAGTTTCTTTGCAGGCCTGATCTGGCTGAAGTAGGACTTCTGCTCTGGGTGTGCTACTTTGCCCTAGAGCTGAAAGGCACAACGTGCAGGCTTCTTTCCAAAGGGCGAGTTGGGCCCCACAGCATCTTGCTTCCAGCTCTTTGGGAAGCTAAGAAACAACTCGCTCTGCACAGTGCTCTTACAGCCTACCGGGAACATCTCTTCCAAAGGCCTGTGAAACGCAGTTTCTTTGCAGGCCTGATCTGGCTGAAGTAGGACTTCTGCTCTGGGTGTGCTACTTTGCCCTAGAGCTGAAAGGCACAACGTGCAGGCTTCTTTCCAAAGGGCGAGTTGGGCCCCACAGCATCTTGCTTCCAGCTCTTTGGGAAGCTAAGAAACAACTCGCTCTGCACAGTGCTCTTACAGCCTACCGGGAACATCTCTTCCAAAGGCCTGTGAAACGCAGTTTCTTTGCAGGCCTGATCTGGCTGAAGTAGGACTTCTGCTCTGGGTGTGCTACTTTGCCCTAGAGCTGAAAGGCACAACGTGCAGGCTTCTTTCCAAAGGGCGAGTTGGGCCCCACAGCATCTTGCTTCCAGCTCTTTGGGAAGCTAAGAAACAACTCGCTCTGCACAGTGCTCTTACAGCCTACCGGGAACATCTCTTCCAAAGGCCTGTGAAACGCAGTTTCTTTGCAGGCCTGATCTGGCTGAAGTAGGACTTCTGCTCTGGGTGTGCTACTTTGCCCTAGAGCTGAAAGGCACAACGTGCAGGCTTCTTTCCAAAGGGCGAGTTGGGCCCCACAGCATCTTGCTTCCAGCTCTTTGGGAAGCTAAGAAACAACTCGCTCTGCACAGTGCTCTTACAGCCTACTGGGAACATCTCTTCCAAAGGCCTGTGAAACGCAGTTTCTTTGCAGGCCTGATCTGGCTGAAGTAGGACTTCTGCTCTGGGTGTGCTACTTTGCCCTAGAGCTGAAAGGCACAACGTGCAGGCTTCTTTCCAAAGGGCGAGTTGGGCCCCACAGCATCTTGCTTCCAGCTCTTTGGGAAGCTAAGAAACAACTCGCTCTGCACAGTGCTCTTACAGCCTAGCGGGAACATCTCTTCCAAAGGCCTGTGAAACGCAGTTTCTTTGCAGGCCTGATCTGGCTGAAGTAGGACTTCTGCTCTGGGTGTGCTACTTTGCCCTAGAGCTGAAAGGCACAACGTGCAGGCTTCTTTCCAAAGGGCGAGTTGGGCCCCACAGCATCTTGCTTCCAGCTCTTTGGGAAGCTAAGAAACAACTCGCTCTGCACAGTGCTCTTACAGCCTACCGGGAACATCTCTTCCAAAGGCCTGTGAAACGCAGTTTCTTTGCAGGCCTGATCTGGCTGAAGTAGGACTTCTGCTCTGGGTGTGCTACTTTGCCCTAGAGCTGAAAGGCACAACGTGCAGGCTTCTTTCCAAAGGGCGAGTTGGGCCCCACAGCATCTTGCTTCCAGCTCTTTGGGAAGCTAAGAAACAACTCGCTCTGCACAGTGCTCTTACAGCCTAGCGGGAACATCTCTTCCAAAGGCCTGTGAAACGCAGTTTCTTTGCAGGCCTGATCTGGCTGAAGTAGGACTTCTGCTCTGGGTGTGCTACTTTGCCCTAGAGCTGAAAGGCACAACGTGCAGGCTTCTTTCCAAAGGGCGAGTTGGGCCCCACAGCATCTTGCTTCCAGCTCTTTGGGAAGCTAAGAAACAACTCGCTCTGCACAGTGCTCTTACAGCCTACTGGGAACATCTCTTCCAAAGGCCTGTGAAACGCAGTTTCTTTGCAGGCCTGATCTGGCTGAAGTAGGACTTCTGCTCTGGGTGTGCTACTTTGCCCTAGAGCTGAAAGGCACAACGTGCAGGCTTCTTTCCAAAGGGCGAGTTGGGCCCCACAGCATCTTGCTTCCAGCTCTTTGGGAAGCTAAGAAACAACTCGCTCTGCACAGTGCTCTTACAGCCTACCGGGAACATCTCTTCCAAAGGCCTGTGAAACGCAGTTTCTTTGCAGGCCTGATCTGGCTGAAGTAGGACTTCTGCTCTGGGTGTGCTACTTTGCCCTAGAGCTGAAAGGCACAACGTGCAGGCTTCTTTCCAAAGGGCGAGTTGGGCCCCACAGCATCTTGCTTCCAGCTCTTTGGGAAGCTAAGAAACAACTCGCTCTGCACAGTGCTCTTACAGCCTAGCGGGAACATCTCTTCCAAAGGCCTGTGAAACGCAGTTTCTTTGCAGGCCTGATCTGGCTGAAGTAGGACTTCTGCTCTGGGTGTGCTACTTTGCCCTAGAGCTGAAAGGCACAACGTGCAGGCTTCTTTCCAAAGGGCGAGTTGGGCCCCACAGCATCTTGCTTCCAGCTCTTTGGGAAGCTAAGAAACAACTCGCTCTGCACAGTGCTCTTACAGCCTACCGGGAACATCTCTTCCAAAGGCCTGTGAAACGCAGTTTCTTTGCAGGCCTGATCTGGCTGAAGTAGGACTTCTGCTCTGGGTGTGCTACTTTGCCCTAGAGCTGAAAGGCACAACGTGCAGGCTTCTTTCCAAAGGGCGAGTTGGGCCCCACAGCATCTTGCTTCCAGCTCTTTGGGAAGCTAAGAAACAACTCGCTCTGCACAGTGCTCTTACAGCCTAGCGGGAACATCTCTTCCAAAGGCCTGTGAAACGCAGTTTCTTTGCAGGCCTGATCTGGCTGAAGTAGGACTTCTGCTCTGGGTGTGCTACTTTGCCCTAGAGCTGAAAGGCACAACGTGCAGGCTTCTTTCCAAAGGGCGAGTTGGGCCCCACAGCATCTTGCTTCCAGCTCTTTGGGAAGCTAAGAAACAACTCGCTCTGCACAGTGCTCTTACAGCCTACCGGGAACATCTCTTCCAAAGGCCTGTGAAACGCAGTTTCTTTGCAGGCCTGATCTGGCTGAAGTAGGACTTCTGCTCTGGGTGTGCTACTTTGCCCTAGAGCTGAAAGGCACAACGTGCAGGCTTCTTTCCAAAGGGCGAGTTGGGCCCCACAGCATCTTGCTTCCAGCTCTTTGGGAAGCTAAGAAACAACTCGCTCTGCACAGTGCTCTTACAGCCTACCGGGAACATCTCTTCCAAAGGCCTGTGAAACGCAGTTTCTTTGCAGGCCTGATCTGGCTGAAGTAGGACTTCTGCTCTGGGTGTGCTACTTTGCCCTAGAGCTGAAAGGCACAACGTGCAGGCTTCTTTCCAAAGGGCGAGTTGGGCCCCACAGCATCTTGCTTCCAGCTCTTTGGGAAGCTAAGAAACAACTCGCTCTGCACAGTGCTCTTACAGCCTACCGGGAACATCTCTTCCAAAGGCCTGTGAAACGCAGTTTCTTTGCAGGCCTGATCTGGCTGAAGTAGGACTTCTGCTCTGGGTGTGCTACTTTGCCCTAGAGCTGAAAGGCACAACGTGCAGGCTTCTTTCCAAAGGGCGAGTTGGGCCCCACAGCATCTTGCTTCCAGCTCTTTGGGAAGCTAAGAAACAACTCGCTCTGCACAGTGCTCTTACAGCCTACTGGGAACATCTCTTCCAAAGGCCTGTGAAACGCAGTTTCTTTGCAGGCCTGATCTGGCTGAAGTAGGACTTCTGCTCTGGGTGTGCTACTTTGCCCTAGAGCTGAAAGGCACAACGTGCAGGCTTCTTTCCAAAGGGCGAGTTGGGCCCCACAGCATCTTGCTTCCAGCTCTTTGGGAAGCTAAGAAACAACTCGCTCTGCACAGTGCTCTTACAGCCTACCGGGAACATCTCTTCCAAAGGCCTGTGAAACGCAGTTTCTTTGCAGGCCTGATCTGGCTGAAGTAGGACTTCTGCTCTGGGTGTGCTACTTTGCCCTAGAGCTGAAAGGCACAACGTGCAGGCTTCTTTCCAAAGGGCGAGTTGGGCCCCACAGCATCTTGCTTCCAGCTCTTTGGGAAGCTAAGAAACAACTCGCTCTGCACAGTGCTCTTACAGCCTACCGGGAACATCTCTTCCAAAGGCCTGTGAAACGCAGTTTCTTTGCAGGCCTGATCTGGCTCAAGTAGGACTTCTGCTCTGGGTGTGCTACTTTGCCCTAGAGCTGAAAGGCACAACGTGCAGGCTTCTTTCCAAAGGGCGAGTTGGGCCCCACAGCATCTTGCTTCCAGCTCTTTGGGAAGCTAAGAAACAACTCGCTCTGCACAGTGCTCTTACAGCCTACCGGGAACATCTCTTCCAAAGGCCTGTGAAACGCAGTTTCTTTGCAGGCCTGATCTGGCTGAAGTAGGACTTCTGCTCTGGGTGTGCTACTTTGCCCTAGAGCTGAAAGGCACAACGTGCAGGCTTCTTTCCAAAGGGCGAGTTGGGCCCCACAGCATCTTGCTTCCAGCTCTTTGGGAAGCTAAGAAACAACTCGCTCTGCACAGTGCTCTTACAGCCTACCGGGAACATCTCTTCCAAAGGCCTGTGAAACGCAGTTTCTTTGCAGGCCTGATCTGGCTGAAGTAGGACTTCTGCTCTGGGTGTGCTACTTTGCCCTAGAGCTGAAAGGCACAACGTGCAGGCTTCTTTCCAAAGGGCGAGTTGGGCCCCACAGCATCTTGCTTCCAGCTCTTTGGGAAGCTAAGAAACAACTCGCTCTGCACAGTGCTCTTACAGCCTACCGGGAACATCTCTTCCAAAGGCCTGTGAAACGCAGTTTCTTTGCAGGCCTGATCTGGCTGAAGTAGGACTTCTGCTCTGGGTGTGCTACTTTGCCCTAGAGCTGAAAGGCACAACGTGCAGGCTTCTTTCCAAAGGGCGAGTTGGGCCCCACAGCATCTTGCTTCCAGCTCTTTGGGAAGCTAAGAAACAACTCGCTCTGCACAGTGCTCTTACAGCCTACCGGGAACATCTCTTCCAAAGGCCTGTGAAACGCAGTTTCTTTGCAGGCCTGATCTGGCTGAAGTAGGACTTCTGCTCTGGGTGTGCTACTTTGCCCTAGAGCTGAAAGGCACAACGTGCAGGCTTCTTTCCAAAGGGCGAGTTGGGCCCCACAGCATCTTGCTTCCAGCTCTTTGGGAAGCTAAGAAACAACTCGCTCTGCACAGTGCTCTTACAGCCTACTGGGAACATCTCTTCCAAAGGCCTGTGAAACGCAGTTTCTTTGCAGGCCTGATCTGGCTGAAGTAGGACTTCTGCTCTGGGTGTGCTACTTTGCCCTAGAGCTGAAAGGCACAACGTGCAGGCTTCTTTCCAAAGGGCGAGTTGGGCCCCACAGCATCTTGCTTCCAGCTCTTTGGGAAGCTAAGAAACAACTCGCTCTGCACAGTGCTCTTACAGCCTACCGGGAACATCTCTTCCAAAGGCCTGTGAAACGCAGTTTCTTTGCAGGCCTGATCTGGCTGAAGTAGGACTTCTGCTCTGGGTGTGCTACTTTGCCCTAGAGCTGAAAGGCACAACGTGCAGGCTTCTTTCCAAAGGGCGAGTTGGGCCCCACAGCATCTTGCTTCCAGCTCTTTGGGAAGCTAAGAAACAACTCGCTCTGCACAGTGCTCTTACAGCCTACCGGGAACATCTCTTCCAAAGGCCTGTGAAACGCAGTTTCTTTGCAGGCCTGATCTGGCTCAAGTAGGACTTCTGCTCTGGGTGTGCTACTTTGCCCTAGAGCTGAAAGGCACAACGTGCAGGCTTCTTTCCAAAGGGCGAGTTGGGCCCCACAGCATCTTGCTTCCAGCTCTTTGGGAAGCTAAGAAACAACTCGCTCTGCACAGTGCTCTTACAGCCTAGTGGGAACATCTCTTCCAAAGGCCTGTGAAACGCAGTTTCTTTGCAGGCCTGATCTGGCTGAAGTAGGACTTCTGCTCTGGGTGTGCTACTTTGCCCTAGAGCTGAAAGGCACAACGTGCAGGCTTCTTTCCAAAGGGCGAGTTGGGCCCCACAGCATCTTGCTTCCAGCTCTTTGGGAAGCTAAGAAACAACTCGCTCTGCACAGTGCTCTTACAGCCTACTGGGAACATCTCTTCCAAAGGCCTGTGAAACGCAGTTTCTTTGCAGGCCTGATCTGGCTGAAGTAGGACTTCTGCTCTGGGTGTGCTACTTTGCCCTAGAGCTGAAAGGCACAACGTGCAGGCTTCTTTCCAAAGGGCGAGTTGGGCCCCACAGCATCTTGCTTCCAGCTCTTTGGGAAGCTAAGAAACAACTCGCTCTGCACAGTGCTCTTACAGCCTACCGGGAACATCTCTTCCAAAGGCCTGTGAAACGCAGTTTCTTTGCAGGCCTGATCTGGCTGAAGTAGGACTTCTGCTCTGGGTGTGCTACTTTGCCCTAGAGCTGAAAGGCACAACGTGCAGGCTTCTTTCCAAAGGGCGAGTTGGGCCCCACAGCATCTTGCTTCCAGCTCTTTGGGAAGCTAAGAAACAACTCGCTCTGCACAGTGCTCTTACAGCCTACCGGGAACATCTCTTCCAAAGGCCTGTGAAACGCAGTTTCTTTGCAGGCCTGATCTGGCTCAAGTAGGACTTCTGCTCTGGGTGTGCTACTTTGCCCTAGAGCTGAAAGGCACAACGTGCAGGCTTCTTTCCAAAGGGCGAGTTGGGCCCCACAGCATCTTGCTTCCAGCTCTTTGGGAAGCTAAGAAACAACTCGCTCTGCACAGTGCTCTTACAGCCTACCGGGAACATCTCTTCCAAAGGCCTGTGAAACGCAGTTTCTTTGCAGGCCTGATCTGGCTGAAGTAGGACTTCTGCTCTGGGTGTGCTACTTTGCCCTAGAGCTGAAAGGCACAACGTGCAGGCTTCTTTCCAAAGGGCGAGTTGGGCCCCACAGCATCTTGCTTCCAGCTCTTTGGGAAGCTAAGAAACCACTCGCTCTGCACAGTGCTCTTACAGCCTACCGGGAACATCTCTTCCAAAGGCCTGTGAAACGCAGTTTCTTTGCAGGCCTGATCTGGCTGAAGTAGGACTTCTGCTCTGGGTGTGCTACTTTGCCCTAGAGCTGAAAGGCACAACGTGCAGGCTTCTTTCCAAAGGGCGAGTTGGGCCCCACAGCATCTTGCTTCCAGCTCTTTGGGAAGCTAAGAAACAACTCGCTCTGCACAGTGCTCTTACAGCCTAGTGGGAACAACTCTTCCAAAGGCCTGTGAAACGCAGTTTCTTTGCAGGCCTGATCTGGCTGAAGTAGGACTTCTGCTCTGGGTGTGCTACTTTGCTCTAGAGCTGAAAGGCACAACGTGCAGGCTTCTTTCCAAAGGGCGAGTTGGGCCCCACAGCATCTTGCTTCCAGCTCTTTGGGAAGCTAAGAAACAACTCGCTCTGCACAGTGCTCTTACAGCCTACCGGGAACATCTCTTCCAAAGGCCTGTGAAACGCAGTTTCTTTGCAGGCCTGATCTGGCTGAAGTAGGACTTCTGCTCTGGGTGTGCTACTTTGCCCTAGAGCTGAAAGGCACCACGTGCAGGCTTCTTTCCAAAGGGCAAGTTGGGCCCCACGGCATCTTGCTTCCAGCTCTTTGGGAAGCTAAGAAACCACTCGCTCTGCACAGTGCTCTTACAGCCTACCGGGAACATCTCTTCCAAAGGCCTGTGAAACGCAGTTTCTTTGCAGGCCTGATCTGGCTGAAGTAGGACTTCTGCTCTGGGTGTGCTACTTTGCCCTAGAGCTGAAAGGCACAACGTGCAGGCTTCTTTCCAAAGGGCGAGTTGGGCCCCACAGCATCTTGCTTCCAGCTCTTTGGGAAGCTAAGAAACAACTCGCTCTGCACAGTGCTCTTACAGCCTACCGGGAACATCTCTTCCAAAGGCCTGTGAAACGCAGTTTCTTTGCAGGCCTGATCTGGCTGAAGTAGGACTTCTGCTCTGGGTGTGCTACTTTGCCCTAGAGCTGAAAGGCACAACGTGCAGGTTTCTTTCCAAAGGGCGAGTTCGGCCCCACAGCATCTTGCTTCCAGCTCTTTGGGAAGCTAAGAAACAACTCGCTCTGCACAGTGCTCTTACAGCCTACCAGGAACTTACCACCGCCGGACATGCAAAATCACCTGCCGTCTACACCAGAAACACTCGGCAGACACTCCGGAACCACCTCCAGGACAGACCGGAACCACCTGCCGGACACGCCGGGACCACCTGCTTGACTCGCCAGAACCACCTGCCGGACACACCAAAATCACCAGCCGGCTACGCCACAACCACTTGTCGGACACTCCGGAATCACCTGCCGGGCATGCTGGAACCACCTCTCAGAGGTGCCACAGTCACATGCAGGAGACGGCGGTAGCACCTGCCAAGCACGTTGGAACCACCTGCTCAACTCGCCTGAACCACCTGCCGGACATGCCAAAATCACCTGCCGACTATGCCAGAACCCCTTGGCGAACACTCCGGAATCACTTGCCGGGCATGCAGGAACCACCTCTCAGACATGCCAGAACCCCGTGCCAATGACCCCGGAAGCACCAGCTGAGCACGCCGGAACCACCTGCTCGACTCACCAGAACCACTTGCCGATCACGCAAAAATCACCTGCCGGCTACGCCACAACCAGTTGGTGAACACTTTGGAATCACCTGCCAGGCTTGCTGGAACCACCTGCCAGTCATGCCAAAATCACCTGCCAACTACGCCAGAACCGCTTGGCGGACACTGCGGAAACACCTGTCGGGCCGGCTGGAACCACATCTCAGACGTGCCAGAAACGTGTTCATGAGATGCTGGAACCACACCCCAAACAGACGGATACCACCTGCCAGAACCGCCTGAACCACCTGCTGAGCACGCCGGAACCACCTGCTCGACTCACCGGTACCACCTCCCTGACACGCCAAAATCACCTGCTGGGTATGCCAGAACCACTTGGCGGACACTCCGGAATCATCTGCTGGACATGCCGGAACCAGCTCTCAGACACACCAGAAGCAAGTGCCGGAGACGCCGGAAGCACCTACCGAGCATGCCGGAGCCACCTGCTCGACTCGCCAGAAACACATGCCGGACACGCCAAAATCACCTGCCGGGTATGCCAGAACCACCTGTCGGACACTACGGAATCACCTGCCGCGCATGCCGGAACCACCTCTCAGACGTGCCGGAAGCACGTGCCAGACACGCCGGAAACACCTACCGGACAGACCGGAACCACCTGCCAAGAACGCCGGAGCCACCTGTTCGACTCGCTGGAACCACCTGCCGGACAGGCCAATATCAACTGCTGGCTATGCCAGAACCACCTGGGGGACAGTCCGGGATCATCTGCCAGCCATGGCGGAACCACCTCTCAGACGTACCAGAACCACCTGCCGGAGAAGCTGGAAACACGTCCTGGACAGACTGGAACCACGTGACGGCCATGCCTGAACCACCTGCCGAGCACGGCGGAACCACCTGCCGGACACGCCAAAATCACCTGCGGGCTACGCCAGAACCACTTGGACGACTCTCCGAAATGACCTGCCGGGCATGTTGGAACCACCTCTCAGACGTGCCAGAAGCACGTGGCGGACAGTCCGGAATCACCTGTTGGGCATACGCAACCACCTCTGACACGTACCAGAACTACGTGCCGTGCACGCCGGAACCACCTACCGGACAGACCGGAATCACCATTTGGGCATGCCGGAACCACCAGTCAGATGTGCCAGAAACACGTGCCGGAGACGCCGGAAGCACCTGCTGAGCACGTCGCAACCACCTGCTCAACTCGCCTGAACCACCTGCCGGACACGCCAAAATCACCTGCCCGCTACACCAGCACCACTTCGGGGACAAGCCGGAATCACGTGAGGGGCATGCCGGCACAGCCTCTCAGACTGAACCTCGTGCCGGACACCACAGAACCACCTGCAGGACAGACCAGAACCACCTGCCGGACACGCCGGAACCACCGGCTCGACCCGCCGGAACGACCGCTGGACATGCAAAATCACCTGCCGGCTACGCCGGAAACACTTGGCGAACACTCCGGAATCACCTGCCGGGCATGCCGGAACCACCTCTCAGATATGCCAGAACCACGTGCCAATGACCCCGGAAGCACCTGCCGAGCACGCCGGAACCACCTGCTCGACTCGCCGGAACCACCTACCTGACATGCCCAAATCACCAGCCGGGTATTCCAGAACCACTTGGCGGACACTCCGAAATCATCTGCCGGACATGCCGGAACCAGCTCTCAGACACACCAGAACCACGTGCCGGAGACGCCGGAAGCACCTGCCGAGCATGCCGGAGCCACCTGCTCGACTCGCCAGAAACACCTGCCGGACACGCCAAAATCACCTGCCGGGTACGCCAGAACCACCTGGCGGACACTCCGAAATCACCTGTCGTGCATGCCGGAACCACCTCTCAGACGTGCCGGAAGCACGTGCCGGACACGCCGGAATCACCTACCGGACAGACCGGAACCACCTGCCGAGCGCGCCAGAGCCACCTGTTCGAATCGCTGGAACCACCTGCCGGACAGGCCAATATCAACTGCTGGCTATGCCAGAACCACCTGGGGGACAGTCCGCGATCACCTGCCAGCCATGGCGGAACCACCTCTCAGACGTACCAGAACCACCTGCCGGAGAAGCTGGAAACACGTCCTGGACAGACTGGAACCACGTGACGGCCATGCCTGAACCACCTGCCGAGCACGGCGGAACCACCTGCCGGAGAAGCCAAAATCACCTGCGGGCTACGCCAGAACCACTTGGACGACTCTCCGAAATGACCTGCCGGGCATGTTGGAAACACCTCTCAGACGTGCCAGAAGCACGTGGCGGACAGTCCGTAATCACCTGTTGGGCATACGCAACCACCTCTGAGACGTACCAGAACCACGTGCCGTGCATGCCGGAACCACTTACCCGACAGACCGGAATCAACTTTTGGGCATGCCGGAACCACCAGTCAGATGTGCCAGAAACACGTGCCGGAGACGCCGGAAGCACCTGCCGAGCATGTCGCAACCACCTGCTCAACTCGCTGGAACCACCTGCCGGGGACGCCAAAATCACCTGCCCGCTACAACAGCACCACTTCGGGGACAAGCCGGAATCACGTGAGGGGCATGCCGGCACATCCTCTCAGACTGAACCTCGTGCCGTACACCACAGAACCACCTGCCGGACAGACCGGAACCACCTGCCGGACACGCCGGAACCACCGGCTTGACCCGCCGGAACGACCGCTGGACATGCAAAATCACCTGCCGGCTACGCCGGAAACACTTGGCGAACACTCCGGAATCACCTGCCGGGCATGCCGGAACCACCTCTCAGATATGACAGTACCACGTGCCAATGACCCCAGAAGCACCTGCCGAGCACGCCGGAACCACCTGCTCGACTCACCAGAACCACCTGCCGGACACGCAGAAATCACCTGCCGGCTACGCCACAACCAGTTGGGGAACACTTCGGAATCACCTGCCGGGCTTGCTGGAACCACCTGCCGGTCATGCCAAAATCACCTGCCAACTACGCCAGTACCACTTGGCGGACACTGTGGAAACACCTGTCGGGCCGGCCGGAACCACATCTCAGACGTGCCAGAACCATGTGCATGAGGTGCTGGAACCACACCCCGAACAGACGGAAAACACCTGCCAGACCCGTCTGAACAACCTGCCGAGCACGCCGGAGCCACCTGCTCGACTCGCCGGAACCACCTACCTGACATGCCAAAATCACCAGCCGGGTATGCCAGAACCACTTGGCGGACACTCCGGAATCATCTGCCGGACATGCCGGAACCAGCTCTCAGACACACCAGAACCACGTGCCGGAGACGCCGGAAGCACCTGCCGAGCATGCCGGAGCCACCTGCTCGACTCACCAGAAACACCTGCCGGACACGCCAAAATCACCTGCCGGGTACGCCAGAGCCACCTGGCGGACACTCCGAAACCACCTGTCGCGCATGCCGGAACCACCTCTCAGACGTGCCGGAAGCACGTGCCGGACACGCCGGAATCACCTACCGGACAGACCGGAACCACCTGCCGAGCACGCCGGAGCCACCTGTTCGACTCGCTGGAACCACCTGCCGGACAGGCCAATATCAACTTCTGGCTTTGCCAGAACCACCTGGGGGACGGTCCGGAATCACCTGAAAGCCATGGCGGAACCACCTCTCAGACGTACCAGAACCACCTGCCGGAGAAGCTGGAAACACGTCCTGGACAGTCTGGAACCACCTGCCGGCCAAGCCTGAACCACCTGCCAAGCACAACGGAACAACCTGCCAGACACGCCAAAATCACCTGCGTGTTATGCCAGAACCACTTGGAGGACTCTCTGGGATGACCTGCCGGGCATGCCGGAACCACCTCTCAGACGTGCCAGAACCATGTGGCGGACAGTCCGGAATCACCTGTTGGGCATGCGCAACCACCTCTGAGACGTACCAGAACCACATGCCGTGCAGGCTGGAACCACCTACCGGACAGACCGGAATCACCTTTCGGGCATGCTGGAACCACCTGTCAGATGTGCCAGAAACACGTGCCGGAGACGCCGGAAGCACCTGCCAAGCACGTTGGAACCACCTGCTCAACTCGCCTGAACCACCTGCCGGACATGGCAAAATCACCTGCCGACTATGCCAGAACCACTTGGCGAACACTCCGGAATCACTTGCCGGGCATGCAGGAACCACCTCTCAGACATGCCAGAACCCCGTGCCAATGACCCCGGAAGCACCAGCCGAGCACGCCGGAACCACCTGCTCGACTCGCCAGAACCACCTGCCGATCACGCAAAAATCACCTGCCGGCTACGCCACAACCAGTTGGTGAACACTTTGGAATCACCTGCCAGGCTTGCTGGAACCACCTGCCAGTCATGCCAAAATCACCTGCCAACTACGCCAGAACCGCTTGGCGGACACTGCGGAAACACCTGTCGTGCCGGGTGGAACCACATCTCAGATGTGCCAGAAACGTGTTCATGAGATGCTGGATCCACACCCCGAACAGACGGATACCACCTGCCAGAACCGCCTGAACCACCTGCTGAGCACGCCGGAACCACCTGCTCGACTCACCGGTACCACCTCCCTGACACGCCAAAATCACCTGCTGAGTATGCCAGAACCACTTGGCGGACACTCCGGAATCATCTGCCGGACATGCCGGAACCAGCTCTCAGACACAGCAGAACCAAGTTCCGGAGACGCCGGAAGCACCTGCCGAGCATGCCGGAGCCACCTGCTCGACTCGCCAGAAACACCTGCCGGACACGCCAAAATCAACTGCCTGGTATGCCAGAAACACCTGGCGGACACTACGGAATCACCTGCCGCGCATGCCGGAACCACCTCTCAGACGTGCCGGAAGCACGTGCCAGACACGCCGGAAACACCTACCGGACAGACCGGAACCACCTGCCAAGAACGCCGGAGCCACCTGTTCGACTCGCTGGAACCACCTGCCGGACAGGCCAATATCAACTGCTGGCTATGCCAGAACCACCTGGGGGACAGTCCGGGATCACCTGCCAGCCATGGCGGAACCACCTCTCAGACGTACCAGAACCACCTGCCGGAGAAGCTGGAAACACGTCCTGGACAGACTGGAACCACGTGACGGCCATGCCTGAACCACCTGCCGAGCACGGCGGAACCACCTGCCGGACACGCCAAAATCACCTGCGGGCTACGCCAGAACCACTTGGACGACTCTCCGAAATGACCTGCCGGGCATGTTGGAACCACCTGTCAGACGTGCCAGAAGCACGTGGCGGACAGTCCGGAATCACCTGTTGGGCATACGCAACCACCTCTGAGACGTACCTGAACCACGTGCCGTGCACGCCGGAACCACCTACCGGACAGACCGGAATCAACTTTCTGGTATGCCGGAACCACCAGTCAGATGTGCCAGAAACACGTGCCGGAGACGCCGGAAGCACCTGCCGAGCACGTAGCAACCACCTGCTCAACTCGCCGGAACCACCTGCCGGACACGCCAAAATCACCTGCCCGCTACACCAGCACCACTTCGGGGACAAGCCGGAATCACGTGAGGGGCATGCCGGCACAGCCTCGCAGACTGAACCTCGTGCCGGACACCACAGAACCACCTGCCGGACAGACCGGAACCACCTGCCGGACACGCCGGAACCACCGGCTCGACCCACCAGAACGACCGCTGGACATACAAAATAACCTGCCGGCTACGCCGGAAACACTTGGCGAACACTCCGGAATCACCTGCCGGGCATGCCGGAACCACCTCTCAGATATGCCAGAACCACGTGCCAATGACCCCGGAAGCACCTGCTGAGCACGCCGGAACCACCTGCTCGACTCGCCAGAACCACCTGTCAGACACGCAAAAATCACCTGCCGGCTACGCCACAACCAGTTGGGGAACACTTCGGAATCACCTGCCGGGCTTGCTGGAACCACCTGCCGGTCATGCCAAAATCACCTGCCAACTACGCCAGTACCACTTGGCGGACACTGTGGAAACACCTGTCGGGCCGGCCGGAACCACATCTCAGACGTGCCAGAACCATGTGCATGAGATGCTGGAACCACACCCCGAAAAGACGGAAAACACCTGCCAGACCCGTCTGAACAACCTGCCGAGCACGCCGGAGCCACCTGCTCGACTCGCCGGAACCACCTACCTGACATGCCCAAATCACCAGCCGGGTATGCCAGAACCACTTGGCGGACACTCCGGAATCATCTGCCGGACATGCCGGAACCAGCTCTCAGACACACCAGAACCACGTGCCGGAGACGCCGGAAGCACCTGCCGAGCATGCCGGAGCCACCTGCTCGACTCGCCAGAAACACCTGCCGGACACGCCAAAATCACCTGCCGGGTACGCCAGAGCCACCTGGCGGACACTCCGAAACCACCTGTCGTGCATGCCGGAACCACCTCTCAGACGTGCCGGAAGCACGTGCCGGACATGCCGGAATCACCTACCGGACAGACCGGAACCACCTGCCGAGCACGCCGGAGCCACCTGTTCGACTCGCTGGAACGACCTGCCGGACAGTCCAATATCAACTTCTGGCTATGCCAGAACCACCTGGGGGACGGTCCGGAATCACCTGAAAGCCATGGCGGAACCACCTCTCAGACGTACCAGAACCACCTGCCGGAGAAGCTGGAAACACGTCCTGGACAGTCTGGAACCACCTGCCGGCCAAGCCTGAACCACCTGCCAAGCACAACGGAACAACCTGCCAGACACGCCAAAATCACCTGCGTGTTATGCCAGAACCACTTGGAGGACTCTCTGGGATGACCTGCCGGGCATGCCGGAACCACCTCTCAGACGTGCCAGAACCATGTGGCGGACAGTCCGGAATCACCTGTTGGGCATGCGCAACCACCTCTGAGACGTACCAGAACCACATGCCGTGCAGGCTGGAACCACCTACCGGACAGACCGGAATCACCTTTCGGGCATGCCGGAACCACCTGTCAGATGTGCCAGAAACACGTGCCGGAGACGCCGGAAGCACCTGCCAAGCACGTTGGAACCACCTGCTCAACTCGCCTGAACCACCTGCCGGACATGCCACAATCACCTGCCGGCTACGCCACAACCAGTTGGTGAACACTTTGGAATCACCTGCCAGGCTTGCTGGAACCACCTGCCAGTCATGCCAAAATCACCTGCCAACTACGCCAGAACCGCTTGGCGGATACTGCGGAAACACCTGTCGGGCCGGCTGGAACCACATCTCAGACGTGCCAGAAACGTGTTCATGAGATGCTGGAACCACACCCCGAACAGACGGATACCACCTGCCAGAACCGCCTGAACCACCTGCTGCGCACGCCGGAACCACCTGCTCGACTCACCGGTACCACCTCCCTGACACGCCAAAATCACCTGCTGGGTATGCCAGAACCACTTGGCGGACACTCCGGAATCATCTGCCGGACATGCCGGAACCAGCTCTCAGACACACCAGAACCAAGTGCCGGAGACGCCGGAAGCACCTGCCGAGCATGCCGGAGCCACCTGCTCGACTCGCCAGAAACACCTGCCGGACACGCCAAAATCACCTGCCAGGTTTGCCAGAACCACCTGGCGGACACTCCGGAATCACCTGCCGCGCATGCCGGAACCACCTCTCAGACGTGGCGGAAGCACGTGCCAGACACGCCGGAAACACCTACTGGAAAGACCGGAACCACCTGCCAAGAACGCCGGAGCCACCTGTTCGACTCGCTGGAACCACCTGCCGGACAGGCCAATATCAACTGCTGGCTATGCCAGAACCACCTGGGGGACAGTCCGGGATCACCTGGAGCCATGGCGGAACCACCTCTCAGACGTACCAGAACCACCTGCCGGAGAAGCTGGAAACACGTCCTGGACAGACTGGAACCACGTGACGGCCATGCCTGAACCACCTGCCGAGCACGGCGGAACCACCTGCCGGACACGCCAAAATCACCTGCGGGCTACGCCAGAACCACTTGGACGACTCTCCGAAATGACCTGCCGGGCACGTTGGAACCACCTCTCAGACGTGCCAGAAGCACGTGGCGGACAGTCCGGAATCACCTGTTGGGCATACGCAACCACCTCTGAGACGTACCAGAACCACGTGCCGTGCATGCCGGAACCACCTACCGGACAGACCGGAATCAACTTTTGGGCATGCCGGAACCACCAGTCAGATGTGCCAGAAACACGTGCCGGAGACGCCGGAAGCACCTGCCGAGCACGTCGCAACCACCTGCTCAACTCGCCTGAACCACCTGCCGGACACGCCAAAATCACCTGCCCGCTACACCAGCACCACTTCGGGGACAAGCCGGAATCACGTGAGGGGCATGCCGGCACAGCCTCTCAGACTGAACCTCGTGCCGGACACCACAGAACCACCTGCCGGACAGACCGGAACCACCTGCCGGACACGCCGGAACCACCGGCTCGACCCGCCGGAACGACCGCTGGACATGCAAAATCACCTGCCGGCTACGCCGGAAACACTTGGCGAACACGCCGGAATCACCTGCCGGGCATGCCGGAACCACCTCTCAGATATGCCAGAACCACGTGCCAATGACCCCGGAAGCACCTGCCGAGCATGCCGGAACCACCTGCTCGACTCGCCAGAACCACCTGCCGGACACGCAAAAATCACCTGCCGGCTACGCCAGAACCGCTTGGCGGACACTGCGGAAACATCTGTCGGGCCGGCTGGAACCACATCTCAGACGTGCCAGAAATTTGTTCATGAGATGCTGGAACCACACCCCGAACAGACGGATACCACCTGCCAGAACCGCCTGAACCACCTGCTGAGCACGCCGGAACCACCTGCTCGACTCACCAGTACCACCTCACTGACACGCCAAAATCACCTGCTGAGTATGCCAGAACCACTTGGCGGACACTCCGGAATCATCTGCCGGACATGCCGGAACCAGCTCTCAGACACAGCAGAACCTAGTGCCGGAGACGCCGGAAGCACCTGCCGAGCATGCCGGAGCCACCTTCTTGACTCGCCAGAAACACCTGCCGGACACGCCAAAATCACCTGCCGGGTACGCCAGAACCACCTGGCGGACACTCCGAAACCACCTGTCGCGCATGCCGGAACCACCTCTCAGACGTGCCGGAAGCACGTGCCGGACACGCCGGAATCACCTACCGGACAGACCGGAACCACCTGCCGAGCACGCCGGAGCCACCTGTTCGACTCGCTGGAACCACCTGCCGGACAGGCCAATATCAACTGCTGGCTATGCCAGAACAACCTGGGGGATGGTCCGGAATCGCCTGCCAGCCATGGCGGAACCACCTCTCAGACGTACCAGAACCACCTGCCGGAGAAGCTGGAAACACGTCCTGGACAGTCTGGAACCACCTGCCGGCCAAGCCTGAACCAACTGCCAATCACAACGGAACAACCTGCCAGACACACCAAAATCACCTGCGTGTTATGCCAGAACCACTTGGAGGACTCTCTGGGATGACCTGCCGGGCATGCCGGAACCACCTCTCAGACGTGCCAGAACCATGTGGCGGACAGTCCGGAATCACCTGTTGGGCATGCGCAACCACCTCTGAGACGTACCAGAACCACCTGCCGTGCAGGCTGGAACCACCTACCGGACAGACCGGAATCACCTTTCGGGCATGCCGGAACCACCTGTCAGATGTGCCAGAAACACGTGCCGGAGACGCCGGAAGCACCTGCCAAGCCCGTTGGAACCACCTGTTCAACTCGCCTGAACCACCTGCCGGACATGCCAAAATCACCTGCCGACTATGCCAGAACCACTTGGCGAACACTCCGGAATCACTTGCCGGGCATGCAGGAACCACCTCTCAGACATGCCAGAACCCCGTGCCAATGACCCCGGAAGCACCAGCCGAGCACGCCGGAACCACCTGCTCGACTCTCCAGAACCACCTGCCGATCACGCAAAAATCACCTGCCGGCTACGCCACAACCAGTTGGTGAACACTTTGGAATCACCTGCCAGGCTTGCTGGAACCACCTGCCAGTCATGCCAAACTCACCTGCCAACTACGCCAGAACCGCTTGGCGGACACTGCGGAAACACCTGTCGGGCCGGCTGGAACCACATCTCAGACGTGCCAGAAACGTGTTCATGAGATGCTGGAACCACACCCCGAACAGACGGATACCACCTGCCAGAACCGCCTGAACCACCTGCTGAGCACGCCGGAACCACCTGCTCGACTCACCGGTACCACCTCCCTGACACGCCAAAATCACCTGCTGGGTATGCCAGAACCACTTGCCGGACACTCCGGAATCATCTGCCGGACATGCCGGAACCAGCTCTCAGACACACCAGAACCAAGTGCCGGAGACGCCGGAAGCACCTGCCGAGCATGCCGGAGCCACCTGCTCGACTCGCCAGAAACACCTGCCGGACACGCCAAAATCACCTGCCGGGTACGCCAGAACCACCTGGCGGACACTACGGAATCACCTGCCGCGCATGCCGGAACCACCTCTCAGACGTGCCGGAAGCATGTGCCAGACACGCTGGAAACACCTACCGGACAGACCGGAACCACCTGCCAAGAACGCCGGAGCCACCTGTTCGACTCGCTGGAACCACCTGCCGGACAGGCCAATATCAACTGCTGGCTATGCCAGAACCACCTGGGGGACGGTCCGGGATCACCTGCCAGCCATGGCGGAACCACCTCTCAGCCGTACCAGAACCACCTGCCGGAGAAGCTGGAAACACGTCCTGGACAGACTGGAACCACGTGACGGCCATGCCTGAACCACCTGCCGAGCACGGCGGAACCACCTGCCGGACACGCCAAAATCACCTGCGGGCTACGCCAGAACCACTTGGACGACTCTCCGAAATGACCTGCCGGGCATGTTGGAACCACCTGTCAGACGTGCCAGAAGCACGTTGCGGACAGTCCGGAATCACCTGTTGGGCATACGCAACCACCTCTGAGACGTACCAGAACCACGTGCCGTGCACGCCGGAACCACCTACCGGACAGACCGGAATCAACTTGTGGGCATGCCGGAACCACCAGTCAGATGTGCCAGAAACACGTGCCGGAGACGCCGGAAGCACCTGCCGAGCACGTCGCAACCACCTGCTCAACTCGCCTGAACCACCTGCCGGACACGCCAAAATCACCTGCCCGCTACACCAGCACCACTTCGGGGACAAGCCGGAATCACGTGAGGGGCATGCCGGCACAGCCTCTCAGACTGAACCTCGTGCCGGACACCACAGAACCACCTGCCGGACAGACCGGAACCACCTGCCGGACACGCCGGAACCACCGGCTCGACCCGCCGGAACGACCGCTGGACATGCAAAATCACCTGCCGGCTACGCCGGAAACACTTGGCAAACACTCCGGAATCACCTGCCGGGCATGCCGGAACCACCTCTCAGATATGCCAGAACCACGTGCCATTGACCCCGGAAGCACCTGCCGAGCACGCCGGAACCACCTGCTCGACTCGCCAGAACCACCTGCCGGACACGCAAAAATCACCTGCCGGCTACGCCACAACCAGTTGGGGAACACTTCGGAATCACCTGCCGGGCTTGCTGGAACCACCTGCCGGTCATGCCAAAATCACCTGCCAACTACGCCAGTACCACTTGGCGGACACTGTGGAAACACCTGTCGGGCCGGCCGGAACCACATCTCAGACGTGCCAGAACCATGTGCATGAGATGCTGGAACCACACCCCGAACAGACGGAAAACACCTGCCAGACCCGTCTGAACAACCTGCCGAGCACGCCGGAGCCACCTGCTCGACTCGCCGGAACCACCTACCTGACATGCCCAAATCACCAGCCGGGTATGCCAGAACCACTTGGCGGACACTCCGGAATCATCTGCCGGACATGCCGGAACCAGCTCTCAGACACACCAGAACCACGTGCCGGAGACGCCGGAAGCACCTGCCGAGCATGCCGGAGCCACCTGCTCGACTCGCCAGAAACACCTGCCGGACACGTGAAAATCACCTGCCGGCTACGCCAGAGCCACCTGGCGGACACTCCGAAATCACCTGTCGCGCTTGCCGGAACCACCTCTCAGACTTGCCGGAAGCACGTGCCGGACACGCCGGAATCACCTACCGGACAGACCGGAACCACCTGCCGAGCACGCCGGAGCCACCTGTTCGACTCGCTGGAACCACCTGCCGGACAGGCCAATATCAACTGCTGGCTATGCCAGAACCACCTGGGGGACGGTCCGGAATCACCTGAAAGCCATGGCGGAACCACCTCTCAGACGTACCAGAACCACCTGCCGGAGAAGCTGGAAACACGTCCTGGACAGTCTGGAACCTCCTGCCGGCCAAGCCTGAACCACCTGCCAAGCACAACGGAACAACCTGCCAGACACGCCAAAATCACCTGCGTGTTATGCCAGAACCACTTGGAGGACTCTCTGGGATGACCTGCCGGGCATGCCGGAACCACCTCTCAGACGTGCCAGAACCATGTGGCGGACAGTCCGGAATCACCTGTTGGGCATGCGCAACCACCTCTGAGACGTACCAGAACCACATGCCGTGCAGGCTGGAACCACCTACCGGACAGACCGGAATCACCTTTCGGGCATGCCGGAACCACCTGTCAGATGTGCCAGAAACACGTGCCGGAGACGCCGGAAGCACCTGCCAAGCACGTTGGAACCACCTGCTCAACTCGCCTGAACCACCTGCCGGACATGCCAAAATCACCTGCCGACTATGCCAGAACCACTTGGCGAACACTCCGGAATCACTTGCCGGGCATGCAGGAACCACCTCTCAGACATGCCAGAACCCCGTGCCAATGACCCCGGAAGCACCAGCCGAGCACGCCGGAACCACCTGCTCGACTCGCCAGAACCACCTGCCGATCACGCAAAAATCACCTGCCGGCTACGCCACAACCAGTTGGTGAACACTTTGGAATCACCTGCCAGGCTTGCTGGAACCACCTGCCAGTCATGCCAAACTCACCTGCCAACTACGCCAGAACCGCTTGGCGGACACTGCGGAAACACCTGTCGGGCCGGCTGGAACCACATCTCAGACGTGCCAGAAACGTGTTCATGAGATGCTGGAACCACACCCCGAACAGACGGATACCACCTGCCAGAACCGCCTGAACCACCTGCTGAGCACGCCGGAACCACCTGCTCGACTCACCGGTACCACCTCCCTGACACGCCAAAATCACCTGCTGGGTATGCCAGAACCACTTGGCGGACACTCCGGAATCATCTGCCGGACATGCCGGAACCAGCTCTCAGACACACCAGAACCAAGTGCCGGAGACGCCGGAAGCACCTGCCGAGCATGCCGGAGCCACCTGCTCGACTCGCCAGAAACACCTGCCGGACACGCTAAAATCACCTGCCGGGTACGCCAGAACCACCTGGCGGACACTACGGAATCACCTGCCGCGCATGCCGGAACCACCTCTCAGACGTGCCGGAAGCACGTGCCAGACACGCCGGAAACACCTACCGGACAGACCGGAACCACCTGCCAAGAACGCCGGAGCCACCTGTTCGACTCGCTGGAACCACCTGCCGGACAGGCCAATATCAACTGCTGGCTATGCCAGAACCACCTGGGGGACGGTCCGGGATCACCTGCCAGCCATGGCGGAACCACCTCTCAGCCGTACCAGAACCACCTGCCGGAGAAGCTGGAAACACGTCCTGGACAGACTGGAACCACGTGACGGCCATGCCTGAACCACCTGCCGAGCACGGCGGAACCACCTGCCGGACACGCCAAAATCACCTGCGGGCTACGCCAGAACCACTTGGACGACTCTCCGAAATGACCTGCCGGGCATGTTGGAACCACCTCTCAGACGTGCCAGAAGCACGTGGCGGACAGTCCGGAATCACCTGTTGGGCATACGCAACCACCTCTGAGACGTACCAGAACCACGTGCCGTGCACGCCGGAACCACCTACCGGACAGACCGGAATCAACTTTTGGGCATGCCGGAACCACCAGTCAGATGTGCCAGAAACACGTGCCGGAGACGCCGGAAGCACCTGCCGAGCACGTCGCAACCACCTGCTCAACTCGCCTGAACCACCTGCCGGACACGCCAAAATCACCTGCCCGCTACACCAGCACCACTTCGGGGACAAGCCGGAATCACGTGAGGGGCATGCCGGCACAGCCTCTCAGACTGAACCTCGTGCCGGACACCACAGAACCACCTGCCGGACAGACCGGAACCACCTGCCGGACACGCCGGAACCACCGGCTCGACCCGCCGGAACGACCGCTGGACATGCAAAATCACCTGCCGGCTACGCCGGAAACACTTGGCAAACACTCCGGAATCACCTGCCGGGCATGCCGGAACCACCTCTCAGATATGCCAGAACCACGTGCCAATGACCCCGGAAGCACGTGCCGAGCACGCCGGAACCACCTGCTCGACTCGCCAGAACCACCTGCCGGACACGCAAAAATCACCTGCCGGCTACGCCACAACCAGTTGGGGAACACTTCGGAATCACCTGCCGGGCTTGCTGGAACCACCTGCCGGTCATGCCAAAATCACCTGCCAACTACGCCAGTACCACTTGGCGGACACTGTGGAAACACCTGTCGGGCCGGCCGGAACCACATCTCAGACGTGCCAGAACCATGTGCATGAGATGCTGGAACCACACCCCGAACAGACGGAAAACACCTGCCAGACCCGTCTGAACAACCTGCCGAGCACGCCGGAGCCACCTGCTCGACTCGCCGGAACCACCTACCTGACATGCCCAAATCACCAGCCGGGTATGCCAGAACCACTTGGCGGACACTCCGGAATCATCTGCCGGACATGCCGGAACCAGCTCTCAGACACACCAGAACCACGTGCCGGAGACGCCGGAAGCACCTGCCGAGCATGCCGGAGCCACCTGCTCGACACGCCAGAAACACTTGCCGGACACGCCAAAATCACCTGCCGGGTACGCCAGAACCACCTGGCGGACACTCCGAAACCAACTGTCGCGCATGCCGGAACCACCTCTCAGACGTGCCGGAAGCACGTGCCGGACACGCCCGAATCACCTACCCGACAGACCGGAACCACCTGCCGAGCACGCCGGAGCCACCTGTTCGACTCGCTGGAACCACCTGCCGGACAGGCCAATATCAACTGCTGGCTATGCCAGAACCACCTGGGGGACGGTCCGGAATCACCTGCCAGCCATGGCGGAACCACCTCTCAGACGTACCAGAACCACCTGCCGGAGAACCTGGAAACACGTCCTGGACAGTCTGGAACCACCTGCCGGCCAAGCCTGAACCACCTGCCAAGCACAACGGAACAACCTGCCAGACACGCCAAAATCACCTGCGTGTTATGCCAGAACCACTTGGAGGACTCTCTGGGATGACCAGCCGGGCATGCCGGAACCACCTCTCAGACGTGCCAGAACCATGTGGCGGACAGTCCGGAATCACCTGTTGGGCATGCGCAACCACCTCTGAGACGTACCAGAACCACATGCCGTGCAGGCTGGAACCACCTACCGGACAGACCGGAATCACCTTTCGGGCATGCCGGAACCACCTGTCAGATGTGCCAGAAACACGTGCCGGAGACGCCGGAAGCACCTGCCAAGAACGTTGGAACCACCTGCTCAACTCGCCTGAACCACCTGCCGGACATGCCAAAATCACCTGCCGACTATGCCAGAACCACTTGGCGAACACTCCGGAATCACTTGCCAGGCATGCAGGAACCACCTCTCAGACACACCAGAACCAAGTGCCGGAGACGCCGGAAGCACCTGCCGAGCATGCCGGAGCCACCTGCTTGAATCGCCAGAAACACCTGCCGGACACGCCAAAATCACCTGCCCGGTACGCCAGAACCACCTGGCGGACACTACGGAATCACCTGCCGCGCATGCCGGAACCACCTCTCAGACGTGCCGGAAGCACGTGCCAGACACGCCGGAAACACCTACCGGACAGACCGGAACCACCTGCCAAGAACGCAGGAGCCACCTGTTCGACTCGCTGGAACCACCTGCCGGACAGGCCAATATCAACTGCTGGCTATGCCAGAACCACCTGGGGGACAGTCCGGGATCACCTGCCACCCATGGCGGAACCACCTCTCAGACGTACCAGAACCTCCTGCCGGAGAAGATGGAAACACGTCCTGGACAGACTGGAACCACGTGACGGCCATGCCTGAACCACCTGCCGAGCACGGCGGAACCACCTGCCGGACACGCCAAAATCACCTGCGGGCTACGCCAGAACCACTTGGACGACTCTCCGAAATGACCTGCCAGGCATGTTCGAACCACCTCTGACGTGCCAGGAGCACGTGGCGGACAGTCCGGAATTACCTGTTGGGCATACGCAACCACCTCTGAGACGTACCAGAACCACGTGCCGTGCACGCCAGAACCACATACCGGACAGACCGGAATCAACTTTTGGGCATTCCGGAACCACCAGTCAGATGTGCCAGAAACACGTGCCGGAGACGCCGGAAGCACCTGCCGAGCACGTCGCAACCACCTGCTCAACTCGCCTGAACCACCTGCCGGACACGCCAAAATCACCTGCCCGCTACACCAGCACCACTTCGGGGACAAGCCGGAATCACGTGGGGGCATGCCGGCACAGCCTCTCAGACTGAACCTCGTGCCGGACACCACAGAACCACCTGCCGGACAGACCGGAACCACCTGCCGGACACGCCGGAAGCACCGGCTCGACCCACTGGAACGACCGCTGGACATGCAAAATCACCTGCCGGCTACGCTGGAAACACTTGGCGAACACTCCGGAATCACCTGCCGGGCATGCCGGAACCACCTCTCAGATATGCCAGAACCACGTGCCAATGACCCCGGAAGCACCTGCCGAGCACGCCGGAACCACCTGCTCGACTCGCCAGAACCACCTGCCGGACACGCAAAAATCACCTGCCGGCTACGCCACAACCAGTTGGGGAACACTTCGGAATCACCTGCCGGGCTTGCTGGAACCACCTGCCGGTCATGCCAAAATCACCTGCCAACTACGCCAGTACCACTTGGCGGACACTGTGGAAACACCTGTCGGGCCGGCCGGAACCACATCTCAGACGTGCCAGAACCATGTGCATGAGATGCTGGAACCACACCCCGAACAGACGGAAAACACCTGCCAGACCCGTCTGAACAACCTGCCGAGCACGCCGGAGCCACCTGCTCGACTCGCCGGAACCACCTACCTGACATGCCCAAATCACCAGCCGGGTATGCCAGAACCACTTGGCGGACACTCCGGAATCATCTGCCGGACATGCCGGAACCAGCTCTCAGACACACCAGAACCACGTGCCGGAGACGCCGGAAGCACCTGCCGAGCATGCCGGAGCCACCTGCTCGACTCGCCAGAAACACCTGCCGGACACGCCAAAATCACCTGCCGGGTACGCCAGAACCACCTGGCGGACACTCCGAAACCAACTGTCGCACATGCCGGAACCACCTCTCAGACGTTCCGGAAGCACGTGCCGGACGCGCCGGAATCACCTATCCGACAGACCGGAACCACCTGCCGAGCACGCCGGAGCCACCTGTTCGACTCGCTGGAACCACCTGCCGGACAGGCCAATATCAACTGCTGGCTATGCCAGAACCACCTGGGGGACGGTCCGGAATCACCTGCCAGCCCTGGCGGAACCACCTCTCAGACGTACCAGAACCACCTGCCGGAGAAGCTGGAAACACGTCCTGGACAGTCTGGAACCACCTGCCGGCCAAGCCTGAACCACCTGCCAAGCACAACGGAACAACCTGCCAGACACGCCAAAATCACCTGCGTGTTATGCCAGAACCACTTGGAGGACTCTCTGGGATGACCTGCCGGGCATGCCGGAACCACCTCTCAGACGTGCCAGAACCATGTGGCGGACAGTCCGGAATCACCTGTTGGGCATGCGCAACCACCTCTGAGACGTACCAGAACCACATGCCGTGCAGGCTGGAACCACCTACCGGACAGACCGGAATCACCTTTCGGGCATGCCGGAACCACCTGTCAGATGTGCCAGAAACACGTGCCGGAGACGCCGGAAGCACCTGCCAAGCACGTTGGAACCACCTGCTCAACTCGCCTGAACCACCTGCCGGACATGCCAAAATCACCTGCCGACTATGCCAGAACCCCTTGGCGAACACTCCGGAATCACTTGCCGGGCATGCAGGAACCACCTCTCAGACATGCCAGAACCCCGTGCCAATGACCCCGGAAGCACCAGCCGAGCACGCCGGAACCACCTGCTCGACTCTCCAGAACCACCTGCCGATCACGCAAAAATCACCTGCCGGCTACGCCACAACCAGTTGGTGAACAATTTGGAATCACCTGCCAGGCTTGCTGGAACCACCTGCCAGTCATGCCAAACTCACCTGCCAACTACGCCAGAACCGCTTGGCGGACACTGCGGAAACACCTGTCGGGCCGGCTGGAACCACATCTCAGACGTGCCAGAAACGTGTTCATGAGATGCTGGAACCACACCCCGAACAGACGGATACCACCTGCCAGAACCGCCTGAACCACCTGCTGAGCACGCCGGAACCACCTGCTCGACTCACCGGTACCACCTCCCTGACACGCCAAAATCACCTGCTGGGTATGCCAGAACCACTTGGCGGACACTCCGGAATCATCTGCCGGACATGCCGGAACCAGCTCTCAGACACACCAGAACCAAGTGCCGGAGACGCCGGAAGCACCTGCCGAGCATGCCGGAGCCACGTGCTCGACTCGCCAGAAACACTTGCCGGACACGCCAAAATCACCTGCCGGGTATGCCAGAACCACCTGGCGGACACTACGGAATCACCTGCCGCGCATGCCGGAACCACCTCTCAGACGTGCCGGAAGCACGTGCCAGACACGCCGCAAACACCTACCGGACAGACCGGAACCACCTGCCAAGAACCCCGGAGCCACCTGTTCGACTCCCTGGAACCACCTGCCGGACAGGCCAATATCAACTGCTGGCTATGCCAGAACCACCTCGGGGACAGTCCGGGATCACCTGCCAGCCATAGCGGAACCACCTCTCAGACGTACCAGAACCACCTGCCGGAGAAGCTGGAAACACGTCCTGGACAGACTGGAACCACGTGACGGCCATGCCTGAACCACCTGCCGAGCACGGCGGAACCACCTGCCGGACACGCCAAAATCACCTGCGGGCTACGCCAGAACCACTTGGACGACTCTCCGAAATGACCTGCCGGGCATGTTGGAACCACCTCTCAGACGTGCCAGAAGCACGTGGCGGACAGTCCGGAATCACCTGTTGGGCATACGCAACCACCTCTGAGACGTACCAGAACCACGTGCCGTGCACGCCGGAACCACCTACCGGACAGACCGGAATCAACTTTTGGGCATGCCGGAACCACCAGTCAGATGTGCCAGAAACACGTGCCGGAGACGCCGGAAGCACCTGCCGAGCACGTCGCAACCACCTGCTCAACTCGCCTGAACCACCTGCCGGACACGCCAAAATCACCTGCCCGCTACACCAGCACCACTTCGGGGACAAGCCGGAATCACGTGAGGGGCATGCCGGCACAGCCTCTCAGACTGAACCTCGTGCCGGACACCACAGAACCACCTGCCGGACAGACCGGAACCACCTGCCGGACACGCCGGAACCACCGGCTCGACCCGCCGGAACGACCGCTGGACATGCAAAATCACCTGCCGGCTACGCCGGAAACACTTGGCAAACACTCCGGAATCACCTGCCGGGCATGCCGGAACCACCTCTCAGATATGCCAGAACCACGTGCCAATGACCCCGGAAGCACCTGCCGAGCACGCCGGAACCACCTGCTCGACTCGCCAGAACCACCTGCCGGACACGCAAAAATCACCTGCCGGCTACGCCACAACCAGTTGGGGAACACTTCGGAATCACCTGCCGGGCTTGCTGGAACCACCTGCCGGTCATGCCAAAATCACCTGCCAACTACGCCAGTACCACTTGGCGGACACTGTGGAAACACCTGTCGGGCCGGCCGGAACCACATCTCAGACGTGCCAGAACCATGTGCATGAGATGCTGGAACCACACCCCGAACAGACGGAAAACACCTGCCAGACCCGTCTGAACAACCTGCCGAGCACGCCGGAGCCACCTGCTCGACTCGCCGGAACCACCTACCTGACATGCCCAAATCACCAGCCGGGTATGCCAGAACCACTTGCCGGACACTCCGGAATCATCTGCCGGACGTGCCGGAACCAGCTCTCAGACACACCAGAACCACGTGCCGGAGACGCCGGAAGCACCTGCCGAGCATGCCGGAGCCACCTGCTCGACTCGCCAGAAACACCTGCCGGACACGCCAAAATCACCTGCCGGGTACGCCAGAACCACCTGGCGGACACTCCGAAATCACCTGTCGCGCATGCCGGAACCACCTCTCAGACTTGCCGGAAGCACGTGCCGGACACGCCGGAATCACCTACCGGACAGACCGGAACCACCTGCCGAGCACGCCGGAGCCACCTGTTCGACTCGCTGGAACCACCTGCCGGACAGGCCAATATCAACTGCTGGCTATGCCAGAACCACCTGGGGGACAGTCCGGGATCACCTGCCAGCCATGGCGGAACCACCTCTCAGACGTACCAGAACCACCTGCCGCAGAAGCTGGAAACACGTCCTGGACAGACTGGAACCACGTGACGGCCATGCCTGAACCACCTGCTGAGCACGGCGGAACCACCTGCCGGACACGCCAAAATCACCTGCGGGCTACGCCAGAACCACTTGGACGACTCTCCGAAATGACCTGCCGGGCATGTTGGAACCACCTCTCAGACGTGCCAGAAGCACGTGCCAGACAGTCCGGAATCACCTGTTGGGCATACGCAACCACCTCTGAGACGTACCAGAACCACATGCCGTGCAGGCTGGAACCACCTACCGGACAGACCGGAATCACCTTTCGGGCATGCCGGAACCACCTGTCAGATGTGCCAGAAACACGTGCCGGAGACGCCGGAAGCACCTGCCAAGCACGTTGGAACCACCTGCTCAACTCACCTGAACCACCTGCCGGACATGCCAAAATCACCTGCCGACTATGCCAGAACCCCTTGGCGAACACTCCGGAATCACTTGCCGGGCATGCAGGAACCACCTCTCAGACATGCCAGAACCCCGTGCCAATGACCCCGGAAGCACCAGCCGATCACGCCGGAACAACTTGCTCGACTCGCCAGAACCACCTGCCGATCACGCAAAAATCACCTGCCGGCTACGCAACAACCAGTTGCTGAACACTTTGGAATCACCTGCCAGGCTTGCTGGAACCACCTGCCAGTCATGCCAAAATCACCTGCCAACTACGCCAGCACCGCTTGGCGGACACTGCGGAAACACCTGTCGGGCCGGCTGGAACCACATCTCAGACGTGCCAGAAACGTGTTCAAAGGAGATGCTGGAACCACACCCCGAACATACGGAAAACACCTGCCAGACCCGTCTGAACAACCTGCCGAGCAAGCCGGAGCCACCTGCTCGACTCGCCGGAACCACCTACCTGACATGCCAAAATCACCAGTCGGGTGTGCCAGAACCACTTGCCCGACACTCCAGAATCATCTGCCGGACATGCCGGGACCAGCTCTCAGTCACACCAGAACCACGTGCCGGAGACGCCGGAAGCACCTGCCGAGCATCCCGGAGCCACCTGCTTGACTCGCCAGAAACACCTGCCGGACACGCCAAAATCACCTGCCGGGTACGCCAGAACCACCTGGCGGACACTCCGAAATCACCTGTCGTGCATGCCGGAACCACCTCTCAGCCGTGCCGGAAGCACGTGCCGGACACGCCGGAATCACCTACCGGACAGACCGGAACCACCTGCCGAGCACGCCGGAGCCACCTGTTCGACTCGCTGGAACCACCTGCTGGACAGGCCAATATCAACTGCTGGCTATGCCAGAACCACCTGGGGGACGGTCTGGAATCGCCTGCCAGCCATGGCGGAACCACCTCTCAGACGTACCAGAACCACCTGCCGGAGAAGCTGGAAACACGTCCTGGACAGTCTGGAACCACCTGCCGGCCAAGCCTGAACCACCTGCCATGCACAACGGAACAACCTGCCAGACACGCCAAAATCACCTGCGTGTTATGCCAGAACCACTTGGAGGACTCTCTGGGATGACCTGAAGGGCATGCCGGAACCACCTCTCAGATGTGCCAGAAGCATGTGGCGGACAGTCCGGAATCAACTGTTGGGCATGCGCAACCACCTCTGAGACGTACCAGAACCACATGCCGTGCAGGCTGGAACCACCTACCGGACAGACCGGAATCGCCTTTCGGGCATGCCGGAACCACCTGTCAGATGTGCCAGAAACACGTGCCGGAGACGCCGGACGCACCTGCCAAGCACGTTGGAACCACCTGCTCAACTCGCCTGAACCACCTGCCGGAGATGCCAAAATCACCTGCCGACTATGCCAGAACCCCTTGGCGAACACTCTGGAATCACTTGCCGGGCATGCAGGAACCACCTCTCAGACATGCCAGAACCCCGTGCCAATGACCCCGGAAGCACCAGCCGAGCACGCCGGAACCACCTGCTCGACTCGCCAGAACCACCTGCCGATCACGCAAAAATCACCTGCCGGCTACGCCACAACCAGTTGGTGAACACTTTGGAATCACCTGCCAGGCTTGCTGGAACCACCTGCCAGTCATGCCAAAATCACCTGCCAACTACGCCAGAACCGCTTGGCGGACACTGCGGAAACACCTGTCGGGCCGGCTGGAACCACATCTCAGACGTGCCAGAAACGTGTTCATGAGATGCTGGAACCACACCCCGAACAGACGGATACCACCTGCCAGAACCGCCTGAACCACCTGCTGAGCACGCCGGAACCACCTGCTCGACTCACCGGTACCACCTCCCTGACACGCCAAAATCACCTGCTGGGTATGCCAGAACCACTTGGCGGACACTCCGGAATCATCTGCCGGACATGCCGGAACCAGCTCTCAGACACAGCAGAACCACGTGCCGCAGACGCCGGAAGCACCTGCCGAGCATGCCGGAGCCACCTGCTCGACTCGCCAGAAACACCTGCCGGACACGCCAAAATCACCTGCCGGGTATGCCAGAACCACCTGGCGGACACTACGGAATCACCTGCCGCGCATTCCGGAACCACCTCTCAGACGTGCCGGAAGCACGTGCCAGACACGCCGGAAACACCTACCGGACAGACCGGAACCACCTGCCAAGAACGCCGGAGCCACCTGTTCGACTCGCTGGAACCACCTGCCGGACAGGCCAATATCAACTGCTGGCTATGCCAGAACCACCTGGGGGACAGTCCGGGATCACCTGCCAGCCATGGCGGAACCACCTCTCAGACGTACCAGAACCACCTGCCGGAGAAGCTGGAAACACGTCCTGGACAGACTGGAACCACGTGACGGCCATGCCTGAACCACCTGCCGAGCACGGCGGAACCACCTGCCGGACACGCCAAAATCACCTGCGGGCTACGCCAGAACCACTTGGACGACTCTCCGAAATGACCTGCCGGGCATGTTGGAACCACCTCTCAGACGTGCCAGAAGCACGTGCCAGACAGTCCGGAATCACCTGTTGGGCATACGCAACCACCTCTGAGACGTACCAGAACCACGTGCCGTGCACGCCGGAACCACCTACCGGACAGACCGGAATCAACTTTTGGGCATGCCGGAACCACCAGTCAGATGTGCCAGAAACACGTGCCGGAGACGCCGGAAGCACCTGCCGAGCACGTCGCAACCACCTGCTCAACTCGCCTGAACCACCTGCCGGACACGCCAAAATCACCTGCCCGCTACACCAGCACCACTTCGGGGACAAGCCGGAATCACGTGAGGGGCATGCCGGCACAGCCTCTCAGACTGAACCTCGTGCCGGACACCACAGAACCACCTGCCGGACAGACCGGAACCACCTGCCGGACACGCCGGAACCACCAGCTCGACCCGCCGGAACGACCGCTGGACATGCAAAATCACCTGCCGGCTACGCCGGAAACACTTGGCGAACACTCCGGAATCACCTGCCGGGCATGCCGGAACCACCTCTCAGATATGCCAGAACCACGTGCCAATGACCCCGGAAGCACCTGCCGAGCACGCCGGAACCACATGCTCGACTCGCCAGAACCACCTGCCGGAAACGCAGAAATCACCTGCCGGCTATGCCACAACCAGTTGGGGAACACTTCGGAATCACCTGCCGGGCTTGCTGGAACCACCTGCCGGTCATGCCAAAATCACCTGCCAACTACGCCAGTACCACTTGGCGGACACTGTGGAAACAGCTGTCGGGCCGGCCGGAACCACATCTCAGACGTGCCAGAACCATGTGCATGAGATGCTGGAACCACACCCCGAACAGACGGAAAACACCTGCCAGACCCGTCTGAACAACCTGCCGAGCACGCCGGAGCCACCTGCTCGACTCGCCGGAACCACCTACCTGACATGCCCAAATCACCAGCCGGGTATGCCAGAACCACTTGCCGGACACTCCGGAATCATCTGCCGGACGTGCCGGAACCAGCTCTCAGACACACCAGAACCACGTGCAGGAGACACCGGAAGCACCTGCCGAGCATGCCGGAGCCACCTGCTCGACTCGCCAGAAACACCTGCCGGACACGCCAAAATCACCTGCCGGGTACGCCAGAACCACCTGGCGGACACTCCGAAATCACCTGTCGCGCATGCCGGAACCACCTCTCAGACGTGCCGGAAGCACGTGCCGGACACGCCGGAATCACCTACCGGACAGACCGGAACCACCTGCCGAGCACGCCGGAGCCACCTGTTCGACTCGCTGGAACCACCTGCCGGACAGGCCAATATCAACTGCTGGCTATGCCAGAACCACCTGGGGGACGGTCCGGAATCGCCTGCCAGCCATGGCGGAACCACCTCTCAGACGTACCAGAACCACCTGCCGGAGAAGCTGGAAACACGTCCTGGACAGTCTGGAACCACCTGCCGGCCAAGCCTGAACCACCTGCCAAGCACAACGGAACAACCTGCCAGACACGCCAAAATCACCTGCGTGTTATGCCAGAACCACTTGGAGGACTCTCTGGGATGACCTGCCGGGCATGCCGGAACCACCTCTCAGACGTGCCAGAACCATGTGGCGGACAGTCCGGAATCACCTGTTGGGCATGCGCAACCACCTCTGAGACGTACCAGAACCACATGCCGTGCAGGCTGGAACCACCTACCGGACAGACCGGAATCAACTAAGAAACAACTCGCTCTGCACAGTTCTTTTACAGCCTACCGGGAACATCTCTTCCAAAGGCGTGTGAAGCGCAGTTTCTTTGCAGGCCTGATCTGGCTGAAGTAGGACTTCTGCTCTGGGTGTGCTACTTTGCCCTAGAGCTGAAAGGCACAACGTGCAGGCTTCTTTCCAAAGGGCGAGTTGGGCCCCACAGCATCTTGCTTCCAGCTCTTTGGGAAGCTAAGAAACAACTCGCTCTGCACAGAGCTCTTACAGCCTAGCGGGAACATCTCTTCCAAAGGCCTGTGAAACGCAGTTTCTTTGCAGGCCTGATCTTGCTGAAGTAGGACTTCTGCTCTGTGTGTGCTACTTTGCCCTAGAGCTGAAAGGCACAACGTGCAGGCTTCTTTCCAAAGGGCGAGTGGTCCCCACAGCATCTTGCTTCCAGCTCTTTGGGAAGCTAAGAAACAACTCGCTCTGCACAGTGCTCTTACAGCCTACCGGGAACATCTCTTCCAAAGGCCTGTGAAACGCCGTGTCTTTGCAGGCCTGATCTGGCTGAAGTAGGACTTCTGCTCTGGGTGTGCTACTTTGCCCTAGAGCTGAAAGCCACAACGTGCAGGCTTCTTTCCAAAGGGCGAGTTGGGCCCCACAGCATCTTGCTTTCAGCTCTTTGGGAAGCAAGGAAACAACTCGCTCTGCACAGTTTTCTTACAGCCTACCGGGAACATCTCTTCCAAAGGCCTGTGAAACGCAGTTTCTTTGCAGGCCTGATCTGGCTGAAGTAGGACTTCTGCTCTGGGTGTGCTACTTTGCCCTAGAGCTGAAAGGCACAACGTGCAGGCTTCTTTCCAAAGGGTGAGTTGGGCCACACAGCATCTTGCTTCCAGCTCTTTGGGAAGCTAAGAAACCACTCGCTCTGCACAGTGCTCTTAAAGCATACCGGGAACATCTCTTCCAAAGGCCTGTGAAGCGCAGTTTCTTTGAAGGCCTGATCTGGCTGAAGTAGGACTTCTGCTCTGGGTGTGCTACTTTGCCCTAGAGCTGAAAGGCACAACGTGCAGGCTTCTTTCCAAAGGGCGAGTTGGTCCCCACAGCATCTTGCTTCCAGCACTTTGGGAAGCTAAGAAACAACCCGCTCTGCACAGTGCTCTTATAGCCTACCGGGAACATCTCTTCCAAAGGCCTGTGAAACGCAGTTTCTTTGCAGGCCTGATCTGGCTGAAGTAGGACTTCTGCTCTGGGTGTGCTACTTTGCCCTAGAGCTGAAAGGCACAACGTGCAGGCTTCTTTCCAAAGGGCGAGTTGGGCCCCACAGCATCTTGCTTCCAGCTCTTTGGGAAGCTACAAAACAACTCGCTCTGCACAGAGCTCTTACAGCCTACCGGGAACATCTCTTACCAAGGCCTGTGAAACGCAGTTTCTTTGCAGGCCTGATCTGGGTGAAGTAGGACTTCTGCTCTGGGTGTGCTACTTTGCCCTAGAGCTGAAAGGCACAACGTGCAGGCTTCTTTCCAAAGGGCGAGTTGGGCCCCACAGCATCTTGCTTCCAGCTCTTTGGGAAGCTAAGAAACAACTCGCTCTGCACAGTGCTCTTACAGCCTACTGGGAACATCTCTTCCAAAGGCCTGTGAAACGCAGTTTCTTTGCAGGCCTGATCTGGCTGAAGTAGGACTTCTGCTCTGGGTGTGCTACATTGCTCTAGAGCTGAAAGGCACAACGTGCAGGCTTCTTTCCAAAGGGCGAGTTGGGCCCCACAGCATCTTGCTTCCACCTCTTTGGGAAGCTAAGAAACAACTCGCTCTGCACAGTGCTCTTACAGCCTACCGGGAACATCTCTTCCAAAGGCCTGTGAAACGCAGTTTCTTTGCAGGCCTGATCTGGCTGAAGTAGCACTTCTGCTCTGGGTGTGCTACTTTGCCCTAGAGCTGAAAGGCACCACGTGCAGGCTTCTTTCCAAAGGGCGAGTTGGGCCCCACGGCATCTTGCTTTCAGCTCTTTGGGAGCTAAGAAACCACTCGCTCTGCACAGTGCTCTTACAGCCTACCGGGAACATCTCTTCCAAAGGCCTGTGAAACGCAGTTTCTTTGCAGGCCTGAGCTGGCTCAAGTAGGACTTCTGCTCTGGGTGTGCAACTTTGCCCTAGAGCTGAAAGGCACAACGTGCAGGCTTCTTTCCAAAGGGTGAGTTGGGCCCCACAGCATCTTGCTTCCAGCTCTTTAGGAAGCTAAGAAACAACCCGCTCTGCACAGTGCTCTTACAGCCTAGTGGGAACAACTCTTCCAGAGGCCTGTGAAACGCAGTTTCTTTGCAGGCCTGATCTGGCTGAAGTAGGACTTCTGCTCTGGGTGTGCTACATTGCCCTAGAGCTGAAAGGCACAACGTGCAGGCTTCTTTCCAAAGGGCGAGTTGGGCCCCACAGCATCTTGCTTCCAGCTCTTTGGGAAGCTAAGAAACAACTCGCTCTGCACAGTGCTCTTAGAGCCTACTGGGAACATCTCTTCCAAAGGCCTGTGAAACGCAGTTTCTTTGCAGGCCTGAACTGGCTGAAGTAGGACTTCTGCTCTGGGTGTGCTACTTTGCCCTAGAGCTGAAAGGCACCACGTGCAGGCTTCTTTCCAAAGGGCAAGTTGGGCCCCACGGCATCTTGCTTCCAGCTCTTTGGGAACCTAAGAAACCACTCGCTCTGCACAGTGCTCTTACAGCCTACCGGGAACATCTCTTCCAAAGGCCTGTGAAACGCAGTTTCTTTGCAGGCCTGATCTGGCTGAAGTAGGACTTCTGCTCTGGGTGTGCTACTTTGCCCTAGAGCTGAAAGGCACAAGGTGCAGGCTTCTTTCCAAAGGGCGAGTTGGGCCCCACAGCATCTTGCTTCCAGCTCTTTGGGAAGCTAAGAAACAACTCGCTCTGCACAGTGCTCTTACAGCCTACCGGGAACATCTCTTCCAAAGGCCTGTGAAACGCAGTTTCTTTGCAGGCCTGATCTGGCTCAAGTAGGACTTCTGCTCTGGGTGTGCTACTTTGCCCTAGAGCTGAAAGGCACAACGTGCAGGCTTCTTTCCAAAGGGCGAGTTGGGCCCCGCAGCATCTTGCTTCCAGCTCTTTGGGAAGCTAAGGCACAACTCGCTCTGCACAGTGCTCTTACAGCCTACCGGGAACATCTCTTCCAAAGGCCTGTGTAACGCAGATTCTTTGCAGGCCTGATCTGGCTGAAGTAGGACTTCTGCTATGGGTGTGCTACTTTGCCCTAGAGCTGAAAGGCACAACGTGCAGGCTTCTTTCCAAAGGGTGAGTTGGGCCCCACAGCATCTTGCTTCCAGCTCTTTGGGAAGCTAAGAAACCACTCGCTCTGCACAGTGCTCTTAAAGCATACCGGGAACATCTCTTCCAAAGGCCTGTGAAGCGCAGTTTCTTTGCAGGCCTGATCTGGCTGAAGTAGGACTTCTGCTCTGGGTGTGCTACTTTGCCCTAGAGCTGAAAGGCACAACGTGCAGGCTTCTTTCCAAAGGGCGAGTTGGGCCCCACAGCATCTTGCTTCCAGCTCTTTAGGAAGCTAAGAAACAACCCGCTCTGCACAGTGCTCTTACAGCCTAGTGGGAACAACTCTTCCAAAGGCCTGTGAAACGCAGTTTCTTTGCAGGCCTGATCTGGCTGAAGTAGGACTTCTGCTCTGGGTGTGCTACATTGCTCTAGAGCTGAAAGGCACAACGTGCAGGCTTCTTTCCAAAGGGCGAGTTGGGCCCCACAGCATCTTGCTTCCACCTCTTTGGGAAGCTAAGAAACAACTCGCTCTGCACAGTGCTCTTACAGCCTACCGGGAACATCTCTTCCAAAGGCCTGTGAAACGCAGTTTCTTTGCAGGCCTGAACTGGCTGAAGTAGGACTTCTGCTCTGGGTGTGCTACTTTGCCCTAGAGCTGAAAGGCACCACGTGCAGGCTTCTTTCCAAAGGGCAAGTTGGGCCCCACGGCATCTTGCTTCCAGCTCTTTGGGAACCTAAGAAACCACTCGCTCTGCACAGTGCTCTTACAGCCTACCGGGAACATCTCTTCCAAAGGCCTGTGAAACGCAGTTTCTTTGCAGGCCTGATCTGGCTGAAGTAGGACTTCTGCTCTGGGTGTGCTACTTTGCCCTAGAGCTGAAAGGCACAACGTGCAGGCTTCTTTCCAAAGGGCGAGTTGGGCCCCACAGCATCTTGCTTCCAGCTCTTTGGGAACCTAAGAAACAACTCGCTCTGCACAGTGCTCTTACAGCCTACCGGGAACATCTCTTCCAAAGGCCTGTGTAACGCAGTTTCTTTGCAGGCCTGATCTGGCTGAAGTAGGACTTCTGCTATGGGTGTGCTACTTTGCCCTAGAGCTGAAAGGCACAACGTGCAGGCTTCTTTCCAAAGGGCGAGTTCGGCCCCACAGCATCTTGCTTCCAGCTCTTTGGGAAGCTAAGAAACAACTCGCTCTGCACAGTGCTCTTACAGCCTACCAGGAACTTACCACCGCCGGACATGCAAAATCACCTGCCGTCTACACCAGAACCACTCGGCAGACACTCCGGAACCACCTCCAGGACAGACCGGAACCACCTGCCGGACACGCCGGGACCACCTGCTTGACTCGCCAGAACCACCTGCCGGACACACCAAAATCACCAGCCGGCTACGCCACAACCACTTGTCGGACACTCCGGAATCACCTGCCGGGCATGCTGGAACCACCTCTCAGAGGTGCCACAGTCACATGCAGGAGACGGCGGTAGCACCTGCCGAGAATGCTGGAAGTTCCTGATCCACTCCCCAGAACCACCTGCCGGACACGCCAAAATCACCTGCCGGTTACGCCAGAACCATGTGGCGGACACTCCGGAATCACCTGTCGGGCGTGCCGGAACCACCTCTCAGACGTGCCAGAACCTCATTCCTGACACGCCAGAACCACCTGCCGGACAGAGGAGAACCACCTGCCGGACACGCCGGAACCACCGGCTCGATTCGCCGGAACCACCGCTGGACATGCAATATCACCTGCCGGCTACGCCAGAAGCACTTGGCGAACACGCCGGAATCACCTGCCGGGCATGCCGGAACAACTCTCAGACTTGCCAGAACCATGCTCCGGACACGCCGGTACCACCTTATGAGTATGCCGGAACCAGCTGATCCACTCCCCAGAACCACCTACTGGACACGCCAAAATCAGCTGCTGACTATGCAAGAACCACTCGGCAGACACTCCGGAATCACATGTCAGGCATTCTGGAACCACCTCTCAGAGGTGCCAGAACCACATGCCGGAGACTCCGGAATCCCCTGCTGGACATGCTGGAACCACCTGCCTCACAGGCCAAAATCATATGCCGGCTATGCCAAAACCACTTGGTGGACACTCCAGAATCACCTTGCGGGCATGCCGGAACCCCGTCATGGACAGACGGCAAACACCTGCCGGACCTGCCGGAACCACCTGCTGAGCACGCCGGAACCACCTGCTCGACTCACCAGAGCCACCTGCTGGACACATCAGAAACACCTGCGGGGTACGCCAGAACCTCTTGGAGGACTCTCCGGGATCACCTGCCGGGCATGCCGGAACCACCTCTCAGACGTGCCAGAACCATGTGCCGGACACACCGGAACCACCTGCTCCACTCCCCAGAACCACCTGCTGGACACCCCAAAATCACCTGCCGGCTACGCCAGAACCACTCGGCAGACACTCCGGAACCACCTGCCGGGCATGCCGGAACCACCTCTCAGAGGTGCCAGAACCACATGCCGGACACTCCGGAATCACCTGCCGGACATGCCGGAACCATCTCTCAGACGTGCCAGAACCATGTTCCGGACACGCCGGTACCACCTGCCGAGCTCGCCGGAACCACCTGCTTGACACGCCAAAATCACCTGCCGGCTACGCCAGAACCACTCAGCAGACACTCCGGAATCACCTGCCGGGCTTGCTGGAACCACCTGCTGGTCACGCCAACATCACCTGCCAGCTACGCCAGAACCACTTTGCGGACGCTCCGGAAACACCTGTCGGGCCGGCCGGAACCACCTCTCACATGTGCCAGAACCATGAGCCTGAGATGCCGGAACCACACCCCGAACAGACCGTAACCACCTGCCAGACCCGCCTGAACCACCTGCCGAGCACACCGGAACCACCTGCCGGACATGCCAAAATCACCTGCGGGCTACTCCAGAACCACTTGGAGGACTCTCAGGGATGACCTACCGGGCATGCTGGAACCACCTCTCAGACGTGCCAGAACCATATGGCGGACAGTCCAGAATCACCTGTTGGGCATGCGCAACCACCTCTGAGACGTACCAGAACCACGTGCCATACACGCCGGAACCACCTACCGGACAGACCGGAGTCACCTTTCGGGCATGCCAGAACCACCTGTCAAATGTGCCAGAAACACGTGCCGGAGACGCCGGAGGCACCTGCCGAGCACACCGGAACCACCTGCTCGACTCGCCAGAACCACCTGCCAGACATGCAAAAATCACCTGCCGGTTACGCCAGAATCACTCGGTGGACTCTCCTGGATCACCGGCCGGGCATGCCGGAACCACCTCTGAGACATAGCAGAACCACGTGCCAGACACGCCGGAACCACATCCTGGACAGACTGGAACCACCTGCTGTACATGCCCGAACCTCCTGCCGAGAATGCCAGAAACACCTGCTCGGCTCCCGGGAAAATCCTACGGGGAAACTGTCATAGAAATGAAGGTCAAACGGCCTTTCTTGCCAGACCTTACCTCACCACTTTAGAACTTCTGCTTCTGCCACAATTCCACCTTGCCAACCCGGCTCAGACGAAAGGCCTACATCTTCCCCTTGAGCAATGGGGACGAGGCCCGGATGATTGTGGTTCCACATGCTGAGGAGGAGAGAGACAATAGGCTTTTAACTAACCACCAAGTGCAATGGTTGAGAGAGTGTCAGAAAGCACCAATGGCAGAAAGACGCCTTTACTCTCAGCAGTGCCCTCCATTGCTCTAGAGCAGGAAGGCACAAAGGACAGCCTCAATCCTTCAATGGGAAACAAGCCATAAAATGTCTTGCTTCCAGTTCTTTAGGAAGCTGAGAAAGAACTCGCTTTCCACAGTGCTGTTAAAGCATACGAGGAAACACTCGTAAAAAGGCAGCTCAAACGCCATTTCTTCCCAGTGCTTAACTCACCGCTTTAGGAATTCTGCTTCTGCCGCAATTCCACCTTGCCAACCCGGCGAGACGAAATGCCTACATCTTCCCCTGAAGCAACTGGGCTGAGTCCCAAATGATTGAGCGTCCACGTGCTTAGGAGGTGATAGACTGCACGCCTTTTTCCAACCACCATTGTGCACTGGGGGAGAGAGTGTTGGAAAGCAGCTATGTCAGAAAGACCCCTTTGCTCTCAGCTCTGCCCTCCATTGCTCTAGACGTGGAATGCACAATGCACTGGCTCCACCCCTCAAGGGGTGACAAGCCACAGACCGTCTTCCTTCCATCTCTTTAGGAAGCTGAGAAAGAACTCGCTTTCAACAGTGCTCTTTCTGTGTCCTGGCAACATCTCATACAAAGGCAGCTGATATGCCGTTTCTTTTCAGCGCTTAACTCGCCTATTTAGAACTTCTGCCTCTGCCAGATTTCCACCTTGCCAACCCCGCTCAGACGAAATGCCTACATCTTCCCCTTCAGCAACGGGGATGAGGCCCATATGATTGTGCCTCCACATGTTTAGCAAGAGCAGACAATAGGCTTTTTACAAACTGCCATTGTGCACTGGTGCAGAGAGTGTCAGAATGCACCAATGGCAGAAAGACCCCTTTACTCTCAGCCGTGCCCGCCATTGCTCTAGAGCTGGCAGGCGCAAAGCATGGCCTCCATCCTTCAATGGGAGACAAGCCATAAACTGTCTTGCTTCCAGCTCTTTAGGAAGCTGAGAAAGAACTCGCTTTCCACAGTGCTGTACAGCATACGAGGAAACTCTCATACAAAGTCAGCTCAAACACCATTTCTTCCCATCGCTTAACTTGCCGCTTTAGGACTTCTGCTTTTGCCGCAGTTCCACCTTGCCAACCCGGCTCAGACGAAATCCCTACATCTTCCCCTTGAGCAATGGGGACAAGGCCCGGATGATTGTGGTTCCACATGCTGAGGAGGAGACAGACAATAGGCTTTTAACCAACCGCCCATGAGCAGTGGTTGGGGTAGTGTCAGAAAGCACCCATGTCAGAAAGGCCCTTTAGTCTCGGCCGTGCCCTCCATTCCTCCCATGGTAGGAGGCATAAGGCACTGGCACCACCCCTGAAGGGTATCAGAAAGCACCTATGGCAGAAAGCCCCCTTGGCTCTCAGCCGTGCCCTCCATTGCTCTGCAGGTGGAAGACACAAAGCACTGCCTCCATCCTTCAATGGGAGACAAGCCATAAATTGTCTTGCCTCCAGCTCTTTAGGAAGCTGACGAACAACTCGCTTTCCACAGTCCTGTTACAGCATACCAGGAACCTCTCATGCAAAGGCAGGTCAAACGCCATTTCTTCCCAGTGCTTAACTCGAAGCTTTAGGACTTCTGCTTCTGCCGCAATTCCACCTTGCCAACCCGGCGCAGACGAAATGCCTACACCTTCCCCTGAAGCAACTGGGCTGAGTCCCAAATGATTGAGCGTCCACGTGCTTAGGAGGCGATAGACTGCACGCCTTTTTCCATACACCAATGTGCACTGCTGGAGAGATTTTCATAAAGAAGCTATGTCAGAAAGGCCCCTTTGCTCACAGCCGTGCCCTTCATTGCTCTAGACGTGGAAGGCACAAGGCACTGGCTCTGGATCCACCCCTCAATGGGAGACAAACCACATCTTGTCCTGCTTCCAGCACTTTAGGAAGCTGAGAAAAACTCCCTTTCCACAGTGCCCTTACAGCGTCCTGGGAACATCTCATACAAAGGAGGCTGAACGTCGTTTCCTTCAGCAATTCACTCGCCAGTCTGGGACATCTGCATCCTGCACATATCCACCTTGGCAACCCAGCTCAGACGAAATGCCTACATCTTCCCCTTCAGCAACGGGCACGAGGCCCAGATGATTGTGCTTCCACATGCTTAGCAGGAGCAGACAATAGGCTTTTTACAAACCGCAATTGTGCACTGGTGCAGAGAGTGTCAGAATGCACCTATGTCAGAAAGGGCCCTTTGCTCTCAGCCGTGCCCTCCGTTGCTCCAGGGGTGGAAGGCACAAAGCACTGCCTCCATCCTTCAATTGGAGACAAGCCATAAACTGTCCTGCTTCCAGCTCTTTAGGAAGCTGGGAAAGCACTCGCATTCCACAGTGCTCTTACAGCATCCTGGGAACATCTCATACAAAGGCACCTGAATGCCGTGTCTTTTCAGCCCTTAACTCGCCAATCTGCAACATCCGCTTCTGCCGCATTTCCACCTTGCCAACCCGGCTCAGACGAAATGCCTACATCTTCCCCTTGAGCAATGGGGACGAGGCCCGGATGATTGTGGTTCCACATGCTGAGGAGGAGACAGACAATAAGCTTTTAACTAACCACCAAGTGCAATGGTTGGGAGAGTGTCAGAAAGCACCAATGGCAGAAAGACCCCTTTACTTTATTCTCAGCTGTGCCCTCCATTGCTCTAGAGGTGGAAGGCACAAAGCACTGCCTCCATCCTTCAATGGGAGACAAGCCATAAAATGTCTTGCTTCCAGCTCTCTAGGAAGCTGAGAAAGAACTCGCTTTCCACAGTGCTGTTACAGCATACGAGGAAACTCTCATACAAAGGCAGCTCAAATGCCATTTCTTCCCAGTGCTTAACTTGCCGCTTTAGGACTTCTGCTGCAATTCCACCTTGCCAACCCGGCTCAGACGAAATGACTACATCTTCCCCTGAAGCAACTGGGCTGAGTCCCAAATGATTGAGCGTCCACGTGCTTAGGAGGCGATAGACTGTATGCCTTTTTCCAACCACCATTGTGCACTGGTGGACAGAGTGTCCGAAAGCAGCTGTGTCAGCAAGACCCCTTTGCAGGCAGCCGTGCCCCCCATTGCTCTAGAGGTGCAAGGAACAAAGCACTGCCTCCATCCTTCAATTGGAGACAAGCCATAAACTGTCCTGCTTCCAGCTCTTTAGGAAGCTGGGAAAGCACTCGCATTCCACAGTGCTCTTGCAGCATCCTGGGAACATCTCATACAAAGGCACCTGAACGCCGTGTCTTTTCAGCCCTTAAATCGCCAATCTGCAACATCCGCTTCTGCTGCATTTCCACCTTGCCCACCCGGCTCAGACGAAATGCCTACATCTGCCCCTTGAGCAATGGGGACGAGGCCCGGATGATTGTGGTTCCACATGCTGAGGAGGAGACAGACAATAGGCTTTTAACCAACCGCCCTTGAGCAATGGTTGGGGCAGTGTCAGAAACCACCAATTTCAGAAAGTCCCTTTACTCTTGCTCTTGCCCTCCATTCCTCTAGAGGTAGGAGGCACAAGGCACTGGCACCACCCCTGAAGGGTATCAGAAAGCACCAATGGCAGAAAGCCCCCTTTGCTCTCAGCCATGCCCTCCATTGCTCTGCAGGTGGAAGGCACAAAGCACTGCCTCCATCCTTCAATGGGAGACAAGCCATAAACTGTCTTGCCTCCAGCTCTTTAGGAAGCTGAGAAAGAACTCGCTTTCCACAGTGCTGTACAGCATATGAGGAAACTCTCATACAAAGGCAGCTCAAACGCCATTTCTTCCCAGCGCTTAACTCGCCGCTTTAGGACTTGTGCTTCTGCCGCAGTTCTACCTTGCCAACCTTGCTCAGACGAAATGCCTACATCTTCCCCTGAAGCAACTGGGCTGAGTCCCAAATGATTTAGCATCCACCTGCTCAGGAGGCGATAGACTGTAAGCCTTTTTCCAAACACCATTGTGCACTGGTGGAGAGAGTGTCAGAATGCAGCTATGTCAGAAAGACCCTTTTGCTCTCAGCCATGCCCTCCATTGCTCTAGATTGGAATGCACAATGCATTGGCTCCACCCCTCAAGGGGCCACAAGCCACAGACCATCTTCCTTCCATCTCTTTAGGAAGCTGAGAACAAACTCACTTGATGTATAAAAAGGAATCATGCCTCTTATGTGCCAGAAAACCCCGGGAGACATGCCAAAAACACCCTCCACACACTCTCAAAGGGCCACGCCTTCATGCCAGTATGACCCAACAGGCATACCAGAAGCACGCACGTTGCATGCCAGAACCACCTGTAACCACCTGCCGGACACATTGGAACAGCGATTCTGACACTGCAGAACCATCTCTTCAACATGCCAGCCGCACACAATGACATGACGGAACCAGATTCCAAACATAGCACAACGACATGCCAGACACATTGTAAACACCTGTCAGATATGCCACAAACAGGAGCCAGAAACACTGAAACCAGCTGAGGAGTATGAAAGAACGGGGGCCAGAAATGCCACAAGCATCTGTCTTACAAGCCAGAGCCACGAGCCCAAAAAGCAGGAAAGACCTGCCGGACACACCAAAATAACCTGCCGGTGACACCAGAACCACTTGGCGGACACCAAGGAATCACCTGCCAGGCACGCCTGAAGCACGTCACAGACGTGCCAGAACCACGTGCCGGCCATGCTGGAACCAGCTCCCGGACAGACCAGAAGCACCTGCCAGACACGCCGGAATCACCTGCCGCGCATGCTGGAACCACCTCTCACACATGCCAGAACCATGTGCCAATGACCCTAGAATCACCTGCCAAGCACGCTGGAACCACCTGCTCAACTCGCCAGAACCACCTGCCGGACACGCCAAAATCACCTGTCGGCTACTCCACAACGAGTTGGTGGACTCTCTGGAATCACCTGCCGGGCATGATAGAACCACCTCTCAGACGTGCTGGAACCACGTGCCAGACACGCCGGAACCACCTCCCGGACACACCGGAACCACCTGCTGGACCTGCCTGAACCAACTGTCGAGCATGCCAGAACCACCGGCTCGACCCTCCGGAACCACCGCCGGACATGCAAAATCACCTGCCGGCTATGCCAGAAACACTTGGCGAACACTCCGGAATCACCGGCCGGGCATGTGAGAACCACCTCTCAGACATGCCAGAACCACGTGCCAATGATCCCGGAAGCACCTGCCGAGCACGCCGGAACCACCTGCTCGGCTGCACCACAACCAGTTGGTGAACACTTCGGAATCACGGGCCGGGCTTGCTGGAACCACCTGCCGGTCATGCCAAAATCACCTGCCAACTACGCCAGAACCGCTTGGCGGACACTTCGGAATCAGCTGCCGGGCATGACGGAACCAGCTCTCAGACGTGCCAGAACTATGTGCCAGACACACCGGAACCAGCTGCCGGACACGCCGGGACCACCTGCTTGACTCGCCAGAACCACCTGCCGGACCCGCCAAAATCACCAGCCGGCTACGCCACAACCACTTGTGGGACACTCCGTAATCACCTGCCGGGCATGCTGGAACCACCTCTCAGAGGTGCCACAACCACATGCCGGAGACGGCCGAAGCACCTGCCGAGAATGCCAGAAGTTCCTGATCCAATCCCCAGAACCACCTGCCGGACACGCCAAAATCAGCTGCCGGCTACGTCAGAAAAACTTGGCGGACACTCCAGAATCACCAGCCGGTCATGCCAGCACAACTTCTCAGACGTGCCCGAAGCACGTGCCGGACAGGCCGGAACCATCTCCCGGACAGACCTGAACCACAGCAAACACTCGCCGGAACCACCTGCTTGACTCACCGGTCGCAGCTGCCGGACATGCCAAAATCACCTGCTCGCTACACAAGAACCACTTGGCGAACAAGCCGGAATCACGTGAAGGGCATACTGACACCACCTCTTAGACGTGCCAGAACCTCGTGTCGGAAACCCCAGAACCACATGACGGACACGCCGGAACCACCGGCTCGACTCGCCGGAACCACCGCCGGACATGCAAAATCACCTGCCGGCTACGCCAGAACCACTTAGCGAAGACTCCGGAATCACCTGCCGGGCATGCCGGAACCACCTCTCAGACATGCCCGAACCACATGTCAATGACACCGGAAGCACCTGCCGAGGAAGGTGGAACCACCTGCTCGACTCGCCAGAAAGACCTGCCGGACACGCGAAAATCACCTGTCGGCTACGCCACAACCAGTTGGTGAACACTTCGGAATCACCTGCCGGGCTGGCTGGAACCACCAGCCTCTCATGCCACCATCACCTGCCAGCTACGCAAGAACCACTTGCTGGACACTCCGGAAACACCTGTCTGCCCGGCCGGAAACACCTCTCAGACAAGCCAGAACCATGTGCCTGAGATGCCGGAACCACACCCCGAACAGACAGAAACCACCTGAAAGACATGCCTGAACCACCAGCTCGACGAGCCGGAACCATTGCCAGACATGCAAAATCACCTGCCGGCTACGGCAGAACCACTTGGCGAACACTCGGGAATCAGCTGCCGGGCATGGCGGAACCACTCCTCAGACATGCCGGAACCACATGCCAATGACGCCGGAAGCACCTGCCGAGCACGCCAGAACCACCAGCTCGACTCGCCAAAACCACCTGCTGGACACGCCAAAATCACCTGGCGGCTACGCCACAACAATTTGGTGAACACTTCGGAATCACCTGCCGGGCTGGCTGGAACCACCTGCCGGTCACGCCAACATCACCTGCCAGCTATGCCAGAACCACTTGGCGGACACCATGGAAACACCTGTCGGGCCGGCCGGAACCACCTCTCAGACGTGCCAGAACCATGTGCCTGAGATGCCGGAACCACACCCCGAACAGACCGAAACCACCTGCCAGACCCGCCTGAACAACCTGCCGAGCACGCCGGAACCACCTACTCGACTCGCCGGAACCACCTACCTGACACGCCAAAATCACCTGCCGGGTATGCCAGAGCCACTTGGTGGACACTCCGGAATCATCTGCCGGACATGCCAGAACCAGCTCTCAGACACACCAGAACCACGTGCCGGACACGCCGGAAGCACCTGCTGAGCATGCCTGAGCCACATGCTCGACTTGCAAGAAACACCTGCCAGACATGCCAAAATCACCTGCCGGGTACGCCAGAACCACGTGGCGGACACTCCGGAATCACCTGTCGGGCATGCCGGAACCACCTCTTAGACGTGCCAGAACCTCGTGCCGGACACGCCAGAACCACCTGCCGGACAGACCGGAACCACCTGCCGGACATGCCGGAACCACCTGCTCGACTCGCCGGAACCACCGCCGGACATGCAAAATCACCTGCCGGCTACGCCAGAACCACTTGGTGAACACTCCGGAATCGCCTTCCGGGCATGCCGGAACCACCTCTCAGACTTGCCAGAACCATGTTCCGGACACGCCGGTACCACCTGCCGAGTATGCCAGAACCACCTGATCCACTCCCCAGAACCACGTGCTGGACACGCCAGAATCACCTGCCGGCTATGCCAGAACCACTCGGCTGACACTCTGGAACCACCTGCCCGGCATGCCGGAACCACCTCTCAGAGGTGCCAGAACCACATGACGGAGACTCAGGAATCACCTGCCGGGCATGCCGGAACCATCTCTGAGAGGTGCCAGAACCACATGCCGGACACTCCGGAATCACCTGCCGGGCGTGCCGGAACCATCTCTCAGACGTGCCACAACCACGTGCCGAAGAGACCAGAAGCACCTGCCGAGCTCGCCGGAACCACCTGTTAGACATGCCGGAACCACCTGCCTCACAGGCCAAAATCATATGCCGGCTACGCCAAAACCACTTGGTGAACACTTCGGAATCACCTGCCGGGCTGGCTGGAACCACCTGCCGGTCACGCCAACATCACCTGCCAGCTATGCCTGAACCACTTGGCGAACACCATGGAAACACCTGTCGGGCCGGCCGGAACCACCTCTCAGACGTGCCAGAACCATGTGCCTGAGATGCTGGAACCACACCCCGAACAGACCGAAACCACCTGCCAGACCCGCCTGAACCACCTGCCGAGCACGCCGGAACCACCTACTCGACTCGCCGGAACCACCTACCTGACACGCCAAAATCACCTGCCGGGTATGCCAGAGCCACTTGGTGGACACTCCGGAATCATCTGCCGGACATGCCAGAACCAGCTCTCAGACACACCAGAACCACGTGCCGGACATGCCGGAAGCACCTGCTGAGCATGCCTGAGCCACATGCTCGACTTGCAAGAAACACCTGCCAGACATGCCAAAATCACCTGCCGGGTACGCCAGAACCACGTGGCGGACACTCCGGAATCACCTGTCGGGCATGCCGGAACCACGTCTCGGACGTGCCAGAACCTCGTGCCGGACATGCCAGAACCACCTGCCGGACAGACCGGAACCACCGGCCGGACACGCCGGAACCACCGGCTCGACTTGCCGGAACCAACGCCGGACATGCAAAATCACCTGCCGGCTATGCCAGAACCACTTGGCGAACACTCCGGAATCACCTTCCGGGCACGCGGGAACCACCTCTCAGACTTGCCAGAACTATGTTCCAGACACGCCGGTACCACCTGCCGAGTATGCCGGAACCACCTGATCCACTCCCCAGAACCACCTGCTGGACACGCCACAATCACCTGCCGGCTACACCAGAACCACTCGGCAGACACTCCGGAACCACCTGCCGGGCATGCCAGAACCAGCTCTCAGAGCTGCCAGAACCACATGCCGGAGACTCCGGAATCACCTGCCGGGCATGCCTGAACCATCTCTCAGACGTGCCAGAACCATGTTCCGGACACGCCGGTACCACCTGCCGAGCTCGCCGGAACCACCTGCTGGACATGCCAAAATCACCTGCCGGCTACGCCAGAACCACTCGGCAGACACTCACGAACCACCTCCAGGACAGACCGGAACCACCTGCTGGACACGCTGGGACCACCTGCTTGACTCGGCAGAACTACCTGCCGCACACGCCAGAATCACGAGCCGGCTACGCCACAACCACTTGTCAGACACTCCGGAATCACCTGCCGGGCATGCTGGAACCACCTCTCAGAGGTGCCACAGCCACATGCAGGAGACGGCGGTAGCACCTTCCGAGAATTCCGGAAGTTCCTGATCCACTCCACAGAACCACCTGCCGGACACGCCAAAATCACCTGCCGGGCATGCCAGCACAACCTCTCCGAAGTGCCAGAAGCACGTGCCGGACAGGCCGGAACCATCTCCTGGACAGACCGGAAACACAGGAACCACCTGCTTGACTCACCGGACCCACCTGCCGGACACGCCAAAATCACCTGCCCGCTGCAACAGAACCACTTGGTGGAAAAGCCAGAATCACGTGAAGTGCATGCCGACAAAACATCTCAGACGTGCCAGAACCTCGTGCCGGACACCCCAGAACCACCTGCTGGACAGACGGGAACCATCTGCCGGACAGGCCGGAACCAGCGGCTCGACACGCCGGAACCATTGCCGGACATGCAAAATCACCTGCCGGCTACGGCAGAACCACTTGGCGAACACTCGGGAATCACCCGCCGGGCATGCTGGAACCACCTCTCAGAGGTGCCACAGCCACATGCAGGAGACAGCGGTAGCACCTGCCGAGAATGCCGGAAGTTCCTGATCCACTCCCCGGAACCACCTGCCAGACACTCCAAAATGACCTGCCGGGTACGCCAGAACCACTTGGCGGACACTCCAGAATCACCAGCCGGGCATGCCAGCACAACCTCTCCGAAGTGCCAGAAGCACGTGCCGGACAGGCCGGAACCATCTCCCGGACAGACCGGAAACACAGGAAACACTCGCAGGAACCATCTGCTTGACTCACCGGTCCCACCTGCCGGACACGCCAAAATTACCTGCCCGCTACACCAGAACCACTTGGTGGACAAGCCGGAATCACGTGACGTGCATGCCGACACAACCTCTCAGACGTGCCAGAACCTCGTGCCGGACACCCCAGAACCACCAGCTGGACAGACCGGAACCACCTGCCGGACACGCCGGAACCACCGGCTCGACTCGCCGGAACCATTGCCGGACATTCAAAATCACCTGCCGGCTACGGCAGAACCACTTGGTGAACACTCGGGAATCACCTGCCGGGCATGCCGGAACCACCTCTCAGACTTGCCAGAACCATGTTCCGGACACGCCGGTACAACCTGCCGAGTATGCCGGAACCAACTGATCCACTCCCCAGAACCACCTGCTGGACACGCCAAAATCACCTGCCGGCTACGCCAGAACCACTCGGCAGACACTCCGGAATCACATGTCAGGCATGCCGGAACCACCTCTCAGAGGTGCCAGAACCACATGCCGGACACTCCGGAATCACCTGCCAGGCATGCCGGAACCATCTCTCAGACGTGCCAGAACCATGTTGCGGACACGCCGGTACCACTTGCCGAGCTCGCTGGAACCACCTGCTGGACACGCCAAAATCACCTGCCGGCTACGCAAGAACCATGGGGTGGAGACTCCGGAATCATCTGCCGGACATGCCAGAATCAGCTCTCAGACGTGCCAGAACCACGTGCAGGACACGCCGGAAGCACCTGCTGAGCATGCCTGAGTCACATGCTCGACTTGCAAAACACACCTGCCAGACACGCCAAAATCACCTGCCGGGTACGCCAGAAACACGTGGCGGACACTCCGGAATCACCTCTCGGGCATGCCGGAACCACCTCTCAGACGTGCCAGAACCTCGTGCCGGACACGCCAGAACCACCTGCCGGACAGACCGGAACCACCTGCCGGACACGCCGGAACCACCGGCTCGACGCGCCGGAAACAACGCCAGACATGCAAAATCACCTGCCGGCTACGCCAGAACCACTTGGCGAACACTCCGGAATCACCTGCTGGGCATGCCGGAACCACCTCTCAGACGTGCCAGAACCATGAGCTGGACACGCCGCAACCACCTGCCGAGTATACCGGAACCACCTGATCCACTCCCCAGAAGCACCTGCTGGACACGCAAAAATCACCTGCCGGCTATGCCAGAACCACTTGGCAAACACTCAGGAATCACCTGCCAGGCATGCCGGAACCACCTCTCAGACTTGCCAGAACCATTTTCCGGACACGCCGGTACCACCTGCCAAGTATGCCGGAACCACCTGATCCACTCCCCAGAACCACCTGCTGGACACGCCAGAATCACATGCCGGCTACGCCAGAACCACTCGGCAGACACTCCGGAAACACCTGCCGGGCATGCCAGAACCAGCTCTAAGAGGTGCCATAACCACATGACGGAGACTCCGGAATCACCTGCCGGGCATGCTGGAACCATCTCTCAGATTTGCCAGAACCATGAACCGGACACGCCGGTACCACCTGCCGAGCTCGCCGGAACCACCTGCTGGACACGCCAAAATCACCTGCCGGCTATGCCAGAACCACTCGGCAGACACTCCGGAACCACCTCCAGGACAGACCGGAACCACCTGCTGGACATGCCGGAACCACCTGCCTCACAGGCCAAAAGCATATGCCGGCTACGCCAAAATCACTCGGTGGACACTCCAGAATCAACTTGCGGGCATGCCGGAACCACGTCATGGACAGACGGCAAACACCTGCCGGACCTGCCGGAACCACCTGCCGAGCACGCCAGAACCACCTGCTCGACTCACCAGAGCCACCAGCCGGACACATCAGAAACACCTGCGGGGTACGCCAGAACCACTTGGAGGACTCTCCGTGATCACCTGAGAGGCATGCCGGAACCACCTCTCAGACGTGCCAGAACCATGAGCCGGACACGCCTCAACCACCTGCCGAGTATACCGGAACCACCTGATCCACTCCCCAGAACCACCTGCCGGACACGCCAAAATCAGCTGCTGGCTACGCCAGAAACACTTGGCGGACACTCCAGGATCACCTGCCGGGCATGCCAGCACAACCTCTCCAAAGTGTCAGAAGCACGTGCCGGACAGGCCGGAACCATCTCCCAGACAGACCGGAAACACAGGAAACACTCGCCAGAACCACCTGTTTGACTCACCGGTCCCACCTGCCGGACACGCCAAAATCACCTGCCCGCTACACCAGAACCGCTTGGTGGACAAGCCGGAATCACGTGAAGTGCATGCCGACACAACCTCTCAGACCTGCCAGAACCTCGCGCCGGACACCCCAGACCCACATGCTGGACAGACCGGAACCACCTGCCTGACACGCCGGAACCATCGGCTCGACTCGCCGGAACCACTCCCAGACATGCAAAATCACCTGCCGGCTACGGCAGAACCACTTGGCGAACACTCCGGAATCACGTGCCGGGCATGGCGGAACCACCTCTCAGACATGCCGGAACCACATGCCAATGACACCGGAAGCACCTGCCGAGCACGCCGGAACCACCTGCTCGACTCGCCAAAACCACCTGCTGGACACGCCAAAATCACCTGGCGGCTACGCCACAACAATTTGGTGAACACTTCGGAATCACCTGCCGGGCTGGCTGGAACCACCTGCCGGTCACGCCAACATCACCTGCCAGCTATTCCAGAACCACTTGGCGAACACCATGGAAACACCTGTCGGGCCGGCTGGAACCACCTCTCAGACGTGCCAGAACCATGTGCCTGAGATGCCGGAACCACACCCCGAACAGACCGAAACCACCTGCCAGACCCGCCTGAACCACCTGCCGAGCACGCCGGAACCACCTACTCGACTCGCCGGAACCACCTACCTGACACGCCAAAATCACCTGCCGGGTATGCCAGAGCCACTTGGTGGACACTCCGGAATCATCTGCCGGACATGCCAGAACCAGCTCTCAGACACACCAGAACCACGTGCCGGACACGCCGGAAGCACCTGCTGAGCATGCCTGAGCCACATGCTCGACTTGCAAGAAACACCTGCCAGACAAGCCAAAATCACCTGCCGGGTACGCCAGAACCACGTGGCGGACACTCCGGAATCACCTGTCGGGCATGCCGGAACCACCTGTCAGACTTGCCAGATCCATGTTCCGGACACGCCGGTACCACCTGCCGAGTATTCCGGAACCACCTGATCCACTCCCCAGAACCACCTGCTGGACACGCCAGAATCACCTTCCGGCTACGCCAGAACCACTCGGCAGACACTCCGGAATCACATGTCAGGCATGCCGGAACCAGCTCTCAGAGGTGCCAGAACCACATGCGGGAGATTCCGGTATCACCTGCCGGGCATGCATGAACCATCTCTCAGACGTGCCAGAACCATGTTCCGGACACGCCGGTACCACCTGCCGAGCTCGCCGGAACCACCTGCTGGACACGCCAAAATCACCTGCCGGCTACGCCAGAACCACTCGGCAGACACTCCGGAATCACATGTCAGGCATTCCGGAACCACGTCTCAGAGGTGCCAGAACCACATGCCGGACACTCCAGAATCACCTGCCGGGCATGCTGGAACCATCTCTCAGACGTGCCAGAACCATGTTCCGGACACGCCGGTACCACCTGCCCAGCTCACCGGAACCACCTGCTCGACACGCCAAAATCACCTGCCGGCTATGCAAGAACCACTCGGCAGACACTCCGGAATCACATGTCAGGCATTCCGGAACCACCTCTGAGATGTGCCAGAACCACATGCTGGAAACTCCGGAATCATCTGAAGGGCGTGCCGGAACCATCTCTCAGACGTGCCACAACCACGTGCCGAAGAGACCAGAAGCACCTGCCGAGCTCGCCAGAACCACCTGCTGGACATGCCGGAACCACCTGCCTCACAGGCCAAAATCATATGCCGGCTACGCCAAAACCACTTGGTGGACACTCCAGAATCACCTTGCGGGCATACCGGAACCACGTCATGGACAGACGGCAAACACCTGCCGGACCTGCCGCAACCACCTGCCGAGCACGCCAGAAACACCTGCTCGACTCACCAGAGCCTCCAGCCGGACACAACAGAAACACCCGCGGGGTACGCCAGAACCACTTGGAAGACTCTCCGGGATCACCTGCCGGGCATGCCGGAACCACCTCTCTGACGTGCCAGAACCATGTGTCGGACACGCCGCAACCACCTGCCGAGTATGCTGGAACCACCTGCTCCACTCCCCAGAACCAACTGCTGGACGTGCCAAAATCACCTGCCGGCTACGCCAGAACCACTCGGCAGACTCTCCGGAACCACCTCCAGGACAGACTGGAACCACCTGCTGGACACGCCGGGACCACCTGCTTGACTCGCCAGAACCACCTGCCGGACACGCCAGAATCACCAGCCGGCTACGCCACAACCAGTTGTCGGACACTACGGAATCACCTGTCGGGCATGCTGGAACCACCTCTCAGAGGTGCCACAGCCACATGCAGGAGACGGCGGTAGCACCTGCCGAGAATGCCGGAAGTTCCTGATCCACTCCCCAGAACCACCTGCCGGACACGCCAAAATCACCTGCCGGCTACGCCAGAACCACTTGGCGGACACTCCACAATCACCTGCCTGGCATGCCAGCACAACCTCTCCGAAGTGGCAGAAGCACGTGCCGGACAGGACGGAACCATCTCCCGGACAGACCGGAAACACAGGAAACACTTGCCAGAACCACCTGCTTGACTCACCGGTCCCACCTGCCGGACACGCCAAAATCACCTGCCCGCTACACCAGAACCGCTTGGTGGACAATCCGGAATCACGTGAAGTGCATGCCGACACAACCTCTCAGACGTGCCAGAACCTCGTGCCGGACACCCCAGAACCACCTGCCGGGCACGCCGGAAGCAGCGGCTCGAATCTCCGGAACCATTGCCGGACATGCAAAATCACCTGCCGGCTATGGCAGAACCACATGGCGAACACTCGGGAATCACCTGCCGGCCATGGCGTAACCACCCCTCAGACATGCCGGAACCACATGCCAATGACACCGGAAGCACAAGCCGAGCACGCCAGAACCACCAGCTCGACTCGCCAAAACCACCTGCTGGACACGCCAAAATCACCTGCCGGCTATGCCAGAACCACTCGGCAGACACTCCCGAACCACCTGCCGGGCATGCTGGACCCATCCTTATGCACTCCCCAGAACCACCTGCTGGACACGCCAAAATCAACTTCCGGCTACGCCAGAACCACTCGGCAGACACTCCGGAACCACCTGCCGGGCATCCCGGAACCATCTCTCAAACGTGCCAGAACCATGTTCCGGACACGCCGGTACCACCTGCCGAGCTCGCCGGAACCACCTGCTCGACACACCAAATTCACCAGCCGGCCGCGCCAGAACAACGTGGTGGACACTCCGGAATCATTTGCCGGACATGCCAGAACCACCTCTCAGACGTTCCAGAACCACGTGCCGGACACGCCGGAATCACCTGCTGAGCATGCCTGAGCCACATGCTCGACTTGCAAAACACACCTGCCAGACACGCCAAAATCACCTGCCGGGTACGCCAGAACCACGTGGCGGACACTCCGGAATCACCTGTCGGGCATGCCGGAACCACCTCTCAGACTTGTCAGAACCTCGTGCCGGACACGCCAGAACCACCTGCCGGACAGACCGGAACCACCTTCCGGACACGCCGGAACCACCTGCCGAGCACGCCCGAACCACTTACTCGAGTCGCCGGAACCACCTACCTGACACGCCAAAATCACCTGCCGGGTATGCCAGAGCCACTTGGTGGACACTCCGGAATCATCTGCCGGACATGCCAGAACCAGCTCTCAGACACACCAGAACCACGTGCCGGACACGCCGGAAGCACCTGCTGAGCATGCCTGAGCCACATGCTCGACTTGCAAGAAACACCTGCCAGACAAGCCAAAATCACCTGCCGGGTACGCCAGAACCACGTGGCGGACACTCCGGAATCACCTGTCGGGCATTCCGGAACCACCTCTCAGACGTTCCAGAACAACGTGCCGGACACGCCAGAACCACCTGCCGGACAGACCGGAACCACCTTCCGGACACGCCGGAACCACCGGCTCGAGTCACCGGATCCACTGCCGGACATGCAAAATCACGTGCCGGTTACGCCAGAACCACTTGTCGAACACTCCGGAATCACCTGCCGGGCATGCCGAAACCACCTCTCAGACTTGCCAGAACCATGTTCCGGACACGCCGGTACCACCTGTCGAGTATGCCGGAACCACCTGATCCACTCCCAAGAACCACCTGCTGGACACGCCAGAATCAGCTGCCGGCTATGCAAGAACCACTCGGCAGGCACTCCGGAATCACCTGCCGGGCATGCCGGAACCACCTCTCAGAGCTGCCAGAACCACATGCCGGACACTCCGGAATCACCTGCCGAGCTCGCCGGAACCACCTGCTGGACATGCCGGAACCACCTGCCTCACAGGCCAAAATCATATGCCGGCTATGCCAAAATCACTTGGTGGTCACTCCAGAATCACCTTGCGGGCATGCCGGAACCCCGTCATGGACAGATGGCAAACACCTGCCGGACCTGCCGGAACCACCTGCCGAGCACGCCGGAACCACCTGCTCGACTCACCAGAGCCACCTGCCGGACACATCATAAACACCTGCGGGGTACGCCAGAACCACTTGGAGGACTCTCCGGGATCACCTGCCGGGCATGCCGGAACCACCTCTCAGACGTGCCAGAACCATGTGCCGGACACGCCGGTACCACCTGCCGAGTATGCCGGAACGAACTGATCCACTCCCCAGAACCACCTGCTGGACACGCCAGAATCAGCTGCCGGCTAGGCAAGAGCCACTCGGCAGACACTCCGGAATCACATGTCAGGCATTCCGGAACCACCTCTCAGAGGTGCCAGAACCACATGCCGGAGACTCCGGAATCACCTGCCGAGTATGCCGGAACCACCTGATCCACTCACCAGAACCACCTGCTGGACACGCCAGAATCACCAGCCGGCTACGCCACAACCACTTGTCGGACACTCCAGAATCACCTGCCGGGCATGCTGGAACCACCTCTCAGAGGTGCCACAGCCACATGCAGGAGACGGCGGTAGCACCTGCCGAGAATGCCGGAAGTTTCTTATCCGCTCCCCAGAACGACCTGCCAGACACTCCAGAATCAACTGCCGGCTACGCCAGAACCACTCGACAGACACTCCGGAACCACCTGCCGGGCATGCCGGAACCACCTCTCAGAGGTGCCAGAATCACATGCCGGAGACTCCGGATCACCTGCCGGGCATGCCGGTACCATCTCTCAGACGTGCCAGAACCATGATCCGGACACGCCGGTACCACCTGCCGAGCTCGCCGGAACCCCCTGCTGGACACGCCAAAATCACCTGCCGGCTACGCCAGAACCACTCGGCAGACACTCCCGAATCACATGTCAGGCATTCCGGAACCACCTCTCAGAGGTGCCAGAATCACATGCCGGACTCTCCGGAATCACCTGCCGGGCATGCCGGAACCACCTCTCAGACGTGCCAGAACCATGTTCCGGACACGCCGCAACCACCTGCCGAGTATGCCGGAATCAGCTGCTCCACTCCCCAGAACCACCTGGTGGGCACGCCCAAATCACCTGCCCGCTACGCCAGAACCACTCGGCAGACACTCCGGAACCACCTCCAGGACAGACCGAAACCACCTGACAGAGACTCCGGGACCACCTGCTTGACTCGCCAGAACCACCTGCCGGACACGGCAAAATCACCTGCCGGCTACGCCAGAACCACCTGGAGGACACTCCAGAATCACCTGCTGGGCATGCCAGCACAACCTCTCCGAAGTGCCAGAAGCACGTGCCGGACAGGCCGGAACGATCTCCCGGACAGACCGGAAACACAGGAAACACTCGCCGGAACCACCTGCTTGACTCACCGGTCCCACCTGCCGGACACGCCAAAATCACCTGCCCGCTGCACCAGAACCGCTTGGTGGAGAAGCCGGAATCACGTGAAGTGCATGCCGACACAACCTCTCAGACGTGCCAGAACCTCGTGCCGGACACCCCAGAACCACCTGATGGACAGACGGGAACCACCTGCCCGACACTCCGGAACCAGCGGCTCGACTCGCCAGAACCATTGCCAGACATGTAAAATCACCTGCCGGCAACGGCAGAACCACTTGGCGAACACTCGGGAATCACCTGCCGGGCATGGCGGAACCACCTCTCAGACATGCCGGAACCACATGCCAATGACACCGGAAGCACATGCCGAGCACGCCAGAACCACCTGCTGGACTCACCAGAACCACCTGCTGGACACGCCAAAATCAACTGCCGGCTACGCCACAACCATTTGGTGAACACTTCGGAATCACCTGCCGGGCTGGCTGGAACCACCTGCCGGTCACGCCAACATCACCTGCCAGCTATGCCAGAACCACTTGGCGAACACCATGGAAACACCTGTGGGGCCGGCCGGAAACACCTCTCAGACGTGCCAGAACCATGTGCCTGAGATGCCAGAACCACACCCCGAACAGACCGAAACCACCTGCCAGGCCCGCCTGAACCACCTGCCGAGCACGCCGGAACCACCTACTCGACTCGCCGGAACCACCTACCTGACATGCCAAAATCACCTGCCGGGTATGCCAGAGCCACATGGTGGACACTCCGGAATCATCTGCCGGACATGCCAGAACCAGCTCTCAGACACACCAGAACCACGTGCCGGACACGCCGGAAGCACCTGCTGAGCATGCCTGAGCCACATGCTCGACTTGCAAGAAACACCTGCCAGACAAGCCAAAATCACCTGCCGGGTACGCCAGAACCACGTGGCGGACACTCCGGAGTCACCTGTCGGGCATGCAGGAACCACCTCTCAGACGTGCCAGAACCATGAGCCGGACACGCCGGTACCACCTGCCGAGTATTCCGGAACCACCTTATCCACTCCCCAGAACCACCTGCTGGATACGACAAAATCAACTGCCGGCTACGCCAGAACCACTCGGCAGACACTCCGGAACCACCTGCCGGGCATGCCGGAACCACATCTCAGAGGTGCCAGAACCACATGCCGGAGACTCCCGAATCACCTGCCAGGCATGCCGGAACCATCTCTCAGACGTGCCAGAACCATGTTCCGGACACGCCGGTACCACCTGCCGAGCTCGCCGGAACCACCTGCTGGACACGCCAAAATCACCTGCCGGCTACGCCAGAACCACTCGGCAGACACTCCGGAATCACATGTCAGGCATTCCGGAACCAACTCTCAGAGGTGCCAGAACCACATGCCGGAGACTCCGGAATCACCTGCCGGGCATGCCGGAACCATCTCTCAGACGTGCCAGAACCATGTTCCCGACACGCCGGTACCACCTGCCGAGCTCGCCGGAACCACCTGCTCGACACGCCAAATTCACCTGCCGGTTACGCCAGAACCATGTAATGGACACTCCGGAATCATCTGCCGGACATGCCAGAAGCACCTCTCAGACGTGCCAGAACCACGTGCCGGACACGCCGGAATCACCTGCTGAGCATGCCTGAGCCACATGCTCGACTTGCAAAACACACCTGCCACACACGCCAAAATCACCTGCCGGGTACGCCAGAACCACGTGGCGGACACTCCGGAATCACCTGTCGGGCATGCAGGAACCACCTCTCAGACGTGTCAGAACATCGTGCCGGACACGCCAGAACCACCTGCCGGACAGACCGGAACCACCTGCCGGACACGCCGGAACCACCGGCTCGACTCGCCCGAACCACCGCCGGACATGCAAAATCACCTGCCGGCTACGCCAGAACAACTTGGCAAACACTCCGGAATCACCTGCCAGGCATGCCGGAACCACCTCTCAGACTTGCCAGAACCATGTTGCGGACACGCCGGTACCACCTGCCGAGTATGCCGGAACGACCTGATC